>NC_056592.1:1227110-1252110 GCF_018340385.1 Cyprinus carpio
AGGAGGACTACAAAGACGACGGCCTCATCCCGCTCAGATACGTCAAGTTTCAGAACGTCAACAGTGTGACCGTACGTCACTCCTGACACTGACAGCGTTCACATTACAAAATAACATCGCAGGAGAGAATACATCGAAATAAATCAAAGCACATAAAACGAACAAAAAATACTAAATAAATAAATTATAAAAAACTACATCATTTTTGCAACAAAAACTAAATTTTGATGGAAGAAAATATATTAAATAAATAAATTATAAATAAATAAATACATGCATACAGCTCAGAACGATTTCTGCGTCTTTAAATACTTCTGCATTACATCAGGGAAATTAAAACTGCAAAAAAAAACAAGACTAAAAAGATTCAATAAAAAGTCTGTCTTTAAACGCTCATCTGATTTAATTCCAGGGAGAAAATAAATAAATAGTAAAAAATAAAAATAAATATTTCGATGGAAGAAAATATATAAAAGACTAAAAATGAATGAATATTTAAATAAAAAAGTGTCTATAAACGTTCATCTGATTTAATTCAGAATTACAGTATTTCCAGGGAGAAAATAAATAAATAGTAAAAAAAAAAAATATAAATATAAAAAATACCAACAGCTCAGAAAATACAATATTTCATTTCAGCATCTCAAAATACTCCTGCGTTACATCAGTGAAATAAAAACTGCAAAAAAAAAAGAAAAAAAGAATCAATATTTAAAAAAAAACTTCTGTCTTTAAACGTTCATCTGATTTAATTCCAAATTACAATATTTCCAGGGAGAAAAATAAATAAATAGTAAAAAAAAAAAAAAAAAAAAAATATTTTGATGGTAGAAAATATATAAAATACTAAAAATGAATGAATATTTAAATAAAAAGGTGTCTTTAAACATTCATCTGATTTAATTCAGAATTACAATATTTTCAGGGAGAAAATAATTAAATAAATAAATAAATAAATAAATAGTAGAAAAACCCCCCCCCAAAAAATAAAAAAATAAAATAAATACCAACAGCTCAGAAAATACAATATTTCATTTTAGAATCTCAAAATACTCCTGCGTTACATCAGTGAAATAAAAACTAAGTTTTTGCAAAAAAAATTAAAAATAATAATTTGATGGAAGAAATTTTATAAATAAAACTAAAAAATATTTAAATAAATTCAGTCTTTAAATGTTCATCAGATTTAATTCAGAATAACAATATATACAGGGAGAAAAATAAATAAATAGTAAAAAAAATATATATATATATTTTAGGGCTGTCAAATGATTAATCACGATTAATCACATCCAAAATAAAAGTTTTGTTTACATAATATATGTGTGTATACTGTGTATATTTATTATGTATATATAAATACACACACATGCATGTATATATTTAAGAAGAATATGTTATGTTTATATATTAAATATATTTATATATAATATAAAATATAAGAATATAAATATATAAATGTATATACATGTAAATATTTTCTAAATATATAATTTATGTGTGTGTATTTATATATACATAATAAATATACCCTGTACACATACATATATTATGTAAACAAAACTTTTATTTTGGATGTGATTAATCGTGATTAATCATTTGACAGCCCTAATATATTTTGATGGTAGAAAATATATAAAATACTAAAAATGAATGAATATTTAAATAAAAAAGTGTCTTTAAACATTCATCTGATTTAATTCAGAATTACAGTATTTTCAGGGAGAAAATAAATAAATAAATAGTAGAAAACAAAAAATAAATAAATAAATAAATACCAACAGCTCAGAAAATACAATATTTCATTTTAGAATCTCAAAATACTCCTGCGTTACATCAGTGAAATAAAAACTAAGTTTTTGCAAAAAAATTCAAAATAATAATTTGATGGAAGAAATTTTATAAATAAAACAAAAAAATATTTAAATAAATTCAGTCTTTAAATGTTCATCAGATTTAATTCAGAATAACAATATATACAGGGAGAAAAATAAATATTTAAAAAATAAAAATAAAATAACACTAAAAGCAGCTCAGAAAGTACAATATTCCATTTGAGCATCTCAAAATACTCCTGCGTTACACTGAGATCAAAACAATATCATTTTTGAAACCTCAGTGTCCAGATTATTCACAAATGTCTCCCAAACTTTATTAAAATAGTCTGTCTTTAAATATTTATCTTACTGAAAAATAAAGTTAATTCAAATAAATGACTAAAAACATGTCAACATCCTAAAACCCCCCGAGATCCTGATCATTTACAGATGCTTATTTAATGTTACGACATCTTCATGGTTTATAAAAGCTTCTGAGCCTCTGAAACGTTTCTGTGTTCAGGTATTTATCAAGTCCAACCAAGGAGACGAGGAGACGACGAAAGTCAACTACTTGACGTTTATCGGGACTCCTGTCCAGGCGACGAACATGAGCGACTTCAAACGGGTCAGTAAAGAGCTCCACCGTCCAGTCAGTGCTTCCCGCTGGATGACAGGAGCTAAACGTGTGTGTGTGTGTGTGTGTGTGAAACAGGTTGTGGGTAAGAAGGGAGAAAGTCACTGAAGAGGAAAAGACGACACAACATATTGCTGCAATCTCTCCACGGCCAACATGACTGGACGAAATCACCTCAAACACACACACAGACACTGCGGAGCGCCGGATCCGTCCCTGAGCGAGCGAGAGAGAGAGAACACACAGCTGAGTCTCAGTGAGGCCCTGGATCACTCATTTTTATCTGAAATGTCTCTGTAAATAAAATCAGTCCTTTTTCAAAGGCACGTGGCTACTGTTTTTTATCAGCACTGGAACTGAAACATTTTTATGATTTAAAAAAAAAAAAACTGAATGCAAAATGAGCTGTTTTTTGTTGCTGCTGTTCCTCTTCCGGCCGCTGGGTGGCAGCAGACTCCACGCAATCGGAGCGCGTTCCTCATGAAGAGATGCGTTTGAAAACCATCGCATGTGTTTACAATATCATCTTCACATTTGATTAAATCATAGAATTTGAAAGAAACGCGAAATGGGGACAATTTACGATCATTAAAATTAAAATGTTTATTTTTTAATCGTTTGAATAACGCGGTGTAAATAACTGCATTAAATAAATCTGTTTTAAATAAATCATAAACTATATTATTTGGTAATATAGATGCTCAGATGTCATTTTTAACTACAAAGGCAAACGAAAAGGCTAAATATTTTGTTCGAGGAAATAATTATTAGGTAGATAAATGATTTAGACTAGCATGTTTATTTACTATCGTTGAATTTTTAACAAGAAACACAATACCATATTATATTAATAATAACGAAATAAAACGCGCATGATTAGTTCAATCTCAGATTCATGTTAAATTTAGTCTCTTATTGAGGTGAATAACTGAAAAACTCGCGCATAAACACATTCTATCTAAATAACCTACACTTTTATTCATTTCTACACTAATACATTTGGTTATTATTAAATAAAGCAGTAATTATGCACAGGTAAATTAATTTTTACTTCGAATTAATTCTGTAGCCTATCATTTTGGGGTTAATTTGTGAATATATTTATGAAACGGGGTTGTTTTCTTTGGAAAGTGACACGAAAAAATATTTTTTGATTGTTAAAGCTTTTAAACGCAATTTACGCAAATTAATTTTTTTAAACGTCACGTTTTATAACTGTAATAAAAACAGCACACTGTTTAATAATAATGAACAGCATGCGTTATTTTTATTTTACGTTAACCAGAGGGGGAAAACGAATTATGCAAGTTAAATGTGATGTTTACGTTTTGCATTTTCCTTTAATATTCTAATATTAATCTTAGAAATGTATTCTACATCAGCGCGGTCGTTTCTGGTTTAAAAGGGGTTTAGAAATGCGTATAAAATGTCACTACTAGCTGACAGATGTCAGGGAGACAGGTGTGGTGTGAAATCACAGTCTGTGTTTCAATAACTGCACGACACACCCGAAAAAGAGCAGAAATACAAGGCCGCTGCTTTTAAACTGATCGGAAATGTCAATCACCTCTGCGCGCTCGCGATTTTGGAAATGTCGGTTGGCAAAGGCGGGAATTTCAGTTTAAATTGACGCGTTTCAACGGTCATCAGCATGGTAAATGTTTAAAAAAAAAAAAAAATGCGTGTGCATTTATATCAATATTCTTTGTATTATATTACAATTGCATCAAAAAAAGAA
The DNA here is from genome assembly GCF_018340385.1 of Cyprinus carpio. Taxonomy (NCBI): domain Eukaryota; kingdom Metazoa; phylum Chordata; class Actinopteri; order Cypriniformes; family Cyprinidae; genus Cyprinus; species Cyprinus carpio. The sequence goes on from NC_056592.1 coordinate 1,231,303, forward strand.
GAAAAGGTTAATGCTAATTCAAGGTTGTTTCTAATACAGCAAATCTGACATCTCTCTACTGACTTCGGTTATCAGGTGGTCTCTATCATGGAGTTTTTCTTTTGCTATTTGGGCAAATTCGAATGCAAAAAATATATATTTGTGGTAGTCTCCCATTCACTGGGTTGAAGTTTACCCAACTTTGACAACTTGAGAAACCCCGGGATGTGGAAAAAGGACAGGTAGCCCCGTTTTGTAAGTTTAAAGTTATATACAGAACATGTAATTTATATTCTAAGAATAAGTAAAACTTCTGTTGAAAACAACACGAAATTGTATGGAGAACTGGATTTTTATTCGTTCTGAAGAAATTAACAAACAAACACAAGTGAAGTGAAGTGAAGTGACGTGACATTCAGCCAAGTATGGTGACCCATACTCAGAATTAGTGCTCTGCATTTAACCCATCCGAAGTGCACACACACAGAGCAGTGAACACACACACACACACTGTGAACACACACACCCGGAGCAGTGGGCAGCCATTTTATGCTGCGGCGCCCGGGGAGCAGTTGGGGGTTCGATGCCTTGCTCAAGGGCACCTAAGTCGTGGTATTGAAGGTGGAGAGAGCACTGTACTGTACATGCACTGTACATGCACTCCCCCCACCCACAATTCCTGCCGGCCCGAGACTCGAACTCACAACCCTTCGATTGGGAGTCCGACTCTCTAACCATTAGGCCACGACTCCCCCGACTCCCCCGAGTATAGGCTAATGTTTTCACCTGTAAGAACGATATTACTGCTGTTGCTAATGTGTTCTGTGCGAATTTAGCTACAAAAATCAACCATGGTTTTATTATAGTAAAAGTGTATAACCGTTGTAATTTTGGCGGATTTATATAACCACAGTTTTACTGCAAATACCACGGTTAAAGTATGGTTAGTGTAGCAAATCCAAGGTTGATTTGTGCTTACCACGGTTTGACTATATTAATCATGTTTTTTTTTTATTTGTAGAAAAAACCTTGGTTAATTTTCGTAAAATGTTGCTAAGGCGTTCTTAGGGATTTAGTATGTGAAAAACAGTATGTGAAGCGAAAAGTTCCCGGATGACCTACATCTTCCGCCCGGATTCAGAAGTGTGCATTCAATGGACACTTACCTATCCCATGAGGCCACGGGAGAGGATTCACGCATGGCAGTGAAGCGACACAACTGACGCAGGTAGGTCATGTGACAGTAACAACATGGCGGATGTATACTCTTTGGTAGTAACTCCGAATTTCATACATAACCATATTCATACTATATACAACTTTTTTAACGGTCGTGAAGTAAATTTATATTCAAATGTAGTACGTACTTAAGACTGCGCGATTTCAGACGCACCAGCTGATGATTTTAGCGCATTGCTAAATAGTTATGAAGTTCTAATTGGTTTTAGCAAATGGTTTCTATGGTTTTCTAAACGAATTTAAACACATCGCAAAAGTGTTGGGAGGTGTTCTGAGTGTTATCATTTCACCGCATTGCTAAATTTCGGCGTTTTGCCAATTGTTGCTATGGCATTCTGAGTGGATTTCAGCACATACTGTGTTTTGGGCGGTTGTCAGGGCATTGCTATGCAGTTGCTATGGTGTTCTGAGTGTTTTAAGGCCGTTGCCAAACCGTTGCCATGGTGTTCTGAGATGTTACAGCATGTTGCCATGGTGTTCTGAGATGTTACAGCATGTTGTCATGGTGTTTTGAGTGTATTCAGCACATTGCCAAACGTTGCTATGGCGTTCTGAGTAGATTCCAGCACATATTGTGCTTTGGGCAGTTGTCAGGGCATTGCTATGCAGTTGCTATGGTGTTCTGAGTGTTTTTAGCTCCTTGCCAAACTGTTGCCATGGTGTTTTGCATGGTGTTTTGAGAGGCTACATGGTGTTTTGACTGGATTCAGCACGTTGCCATGGTGTTTTGAGAGGCTACAGTGCGTTGCCATGGTGTTTTGAGAGGTTACAGTGCGTTGCCATGGTGTTTTGAGAGGTTACAGTGCATTGCCATGGTGTTTTGACTGGATTCAGCACGTTGCCATGGTGTTTTGAGAGGCTACAGTGCGTTGCCATGGTGTTTTGACTGGATTCAGCATGTTGCCATGGTGTTTTGAGAGGTTACAGTGCGTTGCCATGGTGTTTTGAGAGGCTACAGTGCGTTGCCATGGTGTTTTGAGAGGCTACAGTGCGTTGCCATGGTGTTTTGAGAGGTTACAGTGCGTTGCCATGGTGTTTTGACTGGATTCAGCACGTTGCCCATGGTGTTTTAAGAGGCTGCAGTGCGTTGCCATAGTGTTCTGAGTGGATGTCAGCTTATAATGTGTTTTGGACGGTTGCCAGGGCATTGCTATGCAGCTGCTGAGGTGTTCTGATGTTTTACCACGTTGCTAGGGGTTTCTAAAAGGTTTCTAGAGCGTTGTTAGGTTATTGCTGATTGGCTTATTAAGTCAAAGGAGCCCAAGCCAAATTTGTATAATATGTATTTATATTGTCATTTTAGTTGCTCTCATTCCCCGGTCGCTGACCTCATCTTTCAACACGCCATCTTGTCGTGTCAGGAAAATACTGTAAAAATACACGGCAGACATGAGGCTCCATCTCTCTCGGCTGTGGTGTGTCCATGTTTCTGTCAGGCGCTGATCTCTGGTTGGCTGCCGTCTCTCAGCCTGGCACATTGTTCAGAAACACCACCTCCCCTCGAGTTCCTCCTCGATGGCACTGACGCTGGCCTGTGGTTGGCACGCCACTAGCTGAATGTGTGCCGCCTTTTGTTGCCCAGAGAACAGGCTGATCCTGGCACCGAGTCGCTCTCTTTTCACAGCCCTCCTCCCCCCGATGCCCTGGAGTCATCTGGCATCCTTCCACCAGACATCAGACCCCCGCCAGCGGCCCGCGTGCCCCGCATGAGCTGCAATACTGGAGCGCGCTGTGCCAGTTAGGCCTGCACACTGTGTACTGCATACTACTGCACTGCCTACTGATGAATATTTTTGTTTATAAACAATGCATTATATATCCTAATCATTTCAAACAGTAGTATGTTAAGCTATACTCTGCACTGAACAGTCTCAAGCTCCGGCAGTCTCATTAAATAATGAGTCAAGAAGGAGATGTTAAAAATGTGCATTGATATTCTGAATTTGTCTGTCAGTGCAAAAGTCGAATGCATTGCATTGTGGGGTGCAGTATTTATTTTATTTTTTGTTTATAATTAGTGTGCTACACTTGTGTAATGCAGTGAGTGACGTCCAATTCTCTACTCTAAAAAAAAAACAGCAAAACTCTGAGTTCAAAAACTCTACTCATATGTTTTTGTTGTTTTTGTTGTTGTTGTTTGTTTTTTTTTTGAAAGAAAAAAAAACAACAACAGCAAAACTCTGAGTTGAATAATGTGAGGGAAATGCTTATTTATGCACCTCTTTAATAAGACGCTAAAGCCAGTAATGTTTTTATTTGAGCATGTGCAAGTTTATACTCTTTACAAACTATTTCTTATCAAAGTGACCTGCTTATGGAGGCTCAAACTGTTTAAATAAATAAACAGCAAAGTAAAGGAATATCCAACATGGTAAAACAAATACCATATTAATAATTTAATTAAACTTAGTCTTGAATTTATTTTTATTTAGGATTCCCCTTTATTTATCATTTTCTGTATTCATTTAACAAGCTGTTTTTATTCTTTCATTTAGTGTTATTTATTTATTTCATTATCTTCCCTACTGTGTAATATATAGAATAGACTATATTCTATTAATCTAGTAAAGCATTAATCTATAGCTTATAACAGATGTGATAAACATATTTTACAATAAACACAATCAAATGCATATGAACTATTACTATTTAGATGTTGCTAATCTCAGTATAAACGAATGCATTGCACGGATGCATTTAAATTCAGTTGCAAAAAAATCGTATTATAATGTTTATTATATTGATATAAGTTAGCGTTGTCCCGCGTCTCAGCCTGACCTCACAAACACGCCGTCATCATGCGAGGCAGAAGTTTTACAGAAAGCCAGATGTCTGACAGCATGCCTTTATCATGTACATTTGCACATTTCTCTCCTTTCTTTGTTTGCGTGTGTGTGACGGGGGTGTTAATGTAACGTAAACTCTGTATTTATATTCACACGGGATATTCATTTCACAGAAAAACAAGTTTTTGATCACATTGCAGTTTTACAGTATGTGAGATGCATTGGATTTTATGAGCTCAAATCATTGGTAATTTAATCGAACGTTCATGCAGAATGCTTTTATAATACATAAAGTATACATAACACATGATTTTGATATGAGTGCTATAACTATGAATATGAATGCACTGTAACTGCATTTATACACTCGTGAGGGGTGTTTCTGAAAATTTCCTCACAGAAGGGTTTCTGCAGGGTTTAAATTAAACCTTAAAAAGGTTTTAAATCAAAGCAGAATGTCTTAAATTCATAAATAAATAAAAATAAATTAAAAAGAAAATCAAAATTTTTAATTATTTTCCAGTGCATCATTAAATAAAGATACGTTTACTTGAGATGCAAAAGGAAGAAAAATAAGTGCTTTCATGTTTAAACATGTTTCCTCTATGAATTAAGTTTATTTTTCTGACTTTGTTAGATATCAGATTTATTAGATATCAGATATTTGTTCTTGTTTTAATCAAAAAAAAACCTAATAAAAAAAAACTCTAGAAACCCTGATATAGATAAACTCCAAAAACTTAACATGCACATAAAAAAACATTTATCTGAATTTATTTGAAATGACTATAACTTATCCAAATCACATTTTGATTTCAGCATGTTTGTATTAAATTGTATTAAATAAAATGAAAATTTTCTGTTTCTGAAGCAGTTTTCTGTGTGTGTGGATCATTGGTTGGTGTCTGTGTTCATCTTTCAGTCACTGATGCATTTATTTGTCCGCTCTTTCATTATTGTGTTTGCAGTGTTGTAATGCATCTCATCTTCAGTGGTCAGCTGTGTTTAAATGTGTTGTTGTGACGTCTGTATGAACCAGGTCTCATGTCGAGCACTGCTTGTGTCTAGTGAAGTGGAAGAGGACAGAAGATGTGATGTGAGATCTGTGATGTGTTATTAAGGCTGTCAGCGCTGGCATATGGCAGACGCTTCGACGCTGAGCTTTTGTGTGTCTTTCGTATGGATTCTGTGTGCTCTCTTCACATATGTTACAGCATCTTAAGACACATCACACCTGGACTAAACACACACACGATAGCGTGGAGTCTGACAATCAGGAAAAATATACATTGAAGATTTTAAAGTGTCAGTCAAGTTTAAAATGCTCGTCTAATTTATTTTTGTTTTGAAAGCTAATTCTTTTAATGAAATAGTAAATCATTTTGGATAAAAGCATTTTTTTTTCTTTTTTTAAAATAAAGGAATGTATGACTTGATCAAACAAATGCAATTAATTTAATTAGTTGAATTTATTTCAATACTTTTTTTTATTTTCTGCATTTATTTGATTGTTGTTTATTCTTTCATTTATTTTTTATTTATGCATTTTATATTTATTTATTCCCACATGTATTACTTCCATACTTAAGTGTGTAATTTATTTAGAAATATATAGATTATAACAGGTACAATATATATAATTTGTCTAATTTATTTTTGTTTTGAAAGCTATTTCTTTAATGGAATAGTTCACCTAAAAAATGTGTAAGTCATTTTGATTAAAAGCGTTTTTTAATTTTTTTAATAAATAAAGGAATGTATGATTTGATCAAACAAATGCATTTAATTAAATTTATTTAATTTATTTCAATCACTTTTTTTATTTATATATTTTCTGTATTTATTAGTTTTTTCTTTTACAATTTTTTTTCTTTCGTTTATTTTTTATTTGTGCATTTTATTCCCACATGTATTATTTCCCTACTTAAGTGTGTAATTTATTTAAAAATAGATATAGATTATAACAGATATAATGTATAAACATATGTTAGAATAAATACGAACAAATGAATGTGAACAGTTAATATTTACACAGCGCTAAACTTATACACTAATGTATTGCACAGATGCAGTATTTATATTGTGCTGAATGTAAAATTGTTAAGAAATATACTTGTCAGTCTTTTCAAGCACCAGAAAAACTAAAATCTATCATAAAAGTGGTTCATATGAAACATGCAGCATATCTTACTAAGTCATTCGCTTTATGTTTTATGTAAGAAACAGACAAGATATAAGTCTTTGTTCACATCATGCATAATGTTCTGGAGCTGCATGGTCCCATTCCCATTTAGTTTTATTATATAAAAAAGTATATCTTTTTTAAATATTTTGTGTTTTACTGGAGAAAAAGTCATACAGCTTGGAAATATCTTACATTTTGTAATGTAAACATGTTCATCTTTACACTGAATCAATCTGTATTTTTTACTAATTTAAGAGTTAAGAGTTGTGTTTTTGTTCTGGAAAACTAGGAAGTGATTTAGTGAGAGATTCTCATGTGGAGAGACATTTAGGTCACGATAAAAAGGATCTTTGTCGTGTTGCAGGACCGTTCGTCCCAGCTGTTGTGTGTGTGTGTGTGTGTGTGTGTGTGTGTGTGTGAGCGCAGAGGAAGAGGAGTTTTACCCCGTGGCACAGAAATTGCAATGTCATAATTTATGACTTAAAAAGCATTAATGTTTCAGTATGCAGCGAGAGGCGGCGCATTCTGTTTGAGGCAATCATTTCCTTAGTGAATGATTAATATGTGTCATATCAAAGTTTTATAGTATAAACAGTAACATCAACACTGTGCCACAGACCTGCAGGAATTCAGCCTTCCAACTTTCACATCCAAACGCTGCCTGCATTACAGGAAAACACAGAGTTTAGCACCGACGCGGGGAATTTAACACACATGCACACTGTAAGCGTCCTTCTGGGAACTTCTGACTTATTTCTGTGTGTGATCTTTGAAAGTGTCTTTGAACAGGTGCAAAACTTCAGTTGCATTTGTAATATTTGTAAAAAGATGTAAATTTGTAAATAAGATATTTTAAAAGATATAACCATCTTGTACAATAAATATCAATTTTATGTTAATTGTTACATGGTTGCAAGGTGAAAAGGTATAATAACTAAAGGTGAAACAACTAAAACCATAAAAACTAAAATAAAATAAAAATTAATTGTTATAAAAAATAAATAGAAAATTGAATAAATTGAAAAAAGTTGAAATAAAAAATAACAGTTTATTTGAAATAAAATAAAAATAAAAATAACTGATATATATATATATATATATATATATCTATATATTGTATATATATGATATATATATATATATATATATATATATATATATATATATATATATATATATATATATATATATATATATAAAGAAATAAAAGAAACACACACACACATATAATATATATATAATATAATATAAATATATAATGCAGCATTTCTCATTTTAATTTAGTTTAACTTGATGTATACTAAAATAACCGAATTGAAATGAAAACAAAAAAAAAATATATAGACATGCATTAAAAAATAAAAAAAATACTACATATGACAAAAACACAACAAAACTAAAATTTTAAATGAAAATAAAAATATATTAAATAAAAATAAAAACATTCAAAATGTTAATAAAAATAAATTATCTTAATGAAACTAAAATAACATATATTTTTGTAGCATTTATATAACTTAGAATTACAAAAAAAGTTGATGAACAACAAAAAAAAATATTTCATCATTCATCCAATTAAAAATATTTAGGACAAGTTATTTATTTTTAATTGGATCAAGTTAAAAAATATAGATGTGAATCATTACCCTAATTATTTTTAATTGGATGAATGAAACACTTTTTTCAGTGTATATGGATGTACAACGGGTAGATTGTGAAGGGTTTGGTTATCTCTGTGAGCTTTCGTGTGTGGTTTTAGTTTAGAAGTGGTCAAGTTTTTAGCTCTCTTGCAGTGATTTTGTGTCTGATTATTGAAATCTAGATTGAAAGATTTGTGTTATGATTCAATCATGTTGATTAGACTTTATGTTTTGCAGTCTTGTTCTGGTTCTTGTTTATTGTGATGTAGGAGTGTTTAAGGTCTGCGTGTTTTAAAGGGACAGTGAAAATTCTGTCTGAAAAGTTGCTTAAGTTGAACACAAAAGAAGATATTTTGAAGAATATTGGTAACCAAACAGTTGCTGTTCTCCATTGACTTGCTGCAGTACAGTAGTTTTTCCATACAATGGCAGTCAACTGCTCTTCAAAATATATCTTAAGTATATCTTAAGTCTCTGGGGTATATTTGTAGCAATAGCCAAAAATACATTGTATGGGTCAAAATTATCCATTTTTCTTTTATGCCAAAAATCATTAGGATATTAAGTAAAGATCATGTTGTATGAAGATATTTAGTAAATTTCCTACAGTAAATATATCAAAACTTAATTTTTGATTAGTAATATGCATTGCTAAGAATTAATTTGAACAACTTTAAAGATGATTTTCTTAATATGTAGATTTTTTTGCACCCTCAGATTTTCAAATAGTTGTATCTCGGCCGAATATTGTCCTCCTAACAAACCATACATCAATGGAGAGATTATTTATTCAGCTTTATAAATGACAGACAAATAAAACATCTTTAAAATTTAAAAAAAACTCCCAATTTGTAAACATTAGTCAATGCAACACAAACAACAAAAAACAATATGTTTTTTAGCATTTAAAGATCTTTGTTAATATAAGTTAATATACAGTTGTTTACTTAATGCACTGTAAACTAACATGCACAAACAATGAATAAAATCAACACAACTTTTGATTTTAAAAATGCATTGCAAACATCGACATTATCTGTGCTGTGAACTAATGTGAACAAATAATAATGTGTTTGAATATCTCTCGAAGCAGTAGTTTTGGACTCACTGCAGCATTAATTCAGCTCCAGCTTCACTCTTCTAACTTTCATTCCCCCTTTTCCTGATTTCCTCACTGTTTAACGTGAAATGAAACGAGATCGGGCTCTGATTTGGTGCCAGGGCCCTGTGTGGTCGTTTGAGGGCAGGAATCAAATTGATTTTATAAGATTTTCCCCCTTTGCTTTACAGGTTTCCCGCCGCAAATGAAATGTAATTTTGAATGAATAATGCATCTTCCCTAAAGGCGTCCAAATATTTAAAAGCGTGCGAGGAATAAAAGAGCACAAAGCGTTTATGTGACACCGGAAATTGGCATGGCATCCGTCGACAGGCACAGACGCCAGCGCACACAGGGGTACCAGTGTGGTGCATTATGGGTAGACGTCTGCAGGGGGGCATTTTACAAAGGATTCCGGGATCTCAGACGCACGCAGAGAGGACACTGCACTCGTTACAGCTCGTTAAAGAGCTTACCGTGATTCTTTTAACACTGTGAGTCTGAGAGCGTGAGTATCTGTCTGGCGGATTATTGCTAATATTTTATTGACATGAGTCTCCCGCTGATTCTTTAGCTTATGAAGCTGATTGATTGAGGGCAGTGTTGTGATTGCTAACTAAAACGGTTCAAAATAGGTGTTGTTAAATATAAATATACAATTAAACATAAATATTAAATGAAAAGTGTAACTTAAAAATTAGAAATGCTGAGTTCTTATCTAACTGATATAAGTTTAAGTTGAAGTACTAAAGTTAAAAACGAACACTGAAATGTTTTAAAGATATTACTAAAACTAATGTTAACAAGCACAACTTTTGATTTTAATAATGCATTAGTAAATGTTGAATTTAACATTAACTATGTTATTAATAAATGATGTTGAAGTATTGTATGCTTAGTTCATGTTAACTAATGATAACTAATTAACCTTATTGTAAAGTTAAAACTTAACAAAATTCAACAGCTAAAAACAAAAACGAATAACAGTTTTCATATTTACATATTAAGTTATAAAATTATTAAATTATTCATACAAAACCTAATTTATCATTGAAAACTTATTTTGTTTGTTTGTAAAAATATTGTTTTGATTTATTGTATAAAATTCAAAGAAATATTGTTATTGAGACTGTTTTAATTTAATAGCCTTTGATGTTGATGTGCCATAAAATGATAAATCAATTCACAGAGGGTTTTATATATATATATATATATATATACTGTATGTATTAGCTTTAATGCAATGATCAAAATATCAAAAACAGTCAAATGTCAAATTTTTAAGTATTCAAAATATAATTTAACAAAGGAATGGAAAAATGTGTTCAAATACTCCACTGGATGTCAAAGATCTTTACATAAACATGAGATTATAAGTAAGCTTTCTTCCACAGAATGTAATTTTCTGTCACTTTTTGTATTTCGTAAAACAACCTCAGATGAAGCAGAAAACATCAGGTCTGCATTTTCACCGTCTCTGGCCATAATTCTGACCTTGAAATCAGGATTAGTCATCAAATAGTGCCATACGTGTGAAAATGAGCTGAGAATTGATCAAATCGTTGCAGTCAGGCTCATAATCGTGTTTGCGTCCATCTGCTGATTTAGGGACAAATGGACAAACGGTCATCGAAAGCAAAAATGCAATGACATGCATCATATTTCTTAGAAAGTGTGACGTGCTCCAGCAAAACAGACACTATTTCAGTCTGAAACGAGTGAGAAGTGAATTGGATCGGATGATGCATGCTGTGTTTTAGGACTTGAGCAGGTTCTTGTGTGATTTCAGGACGGGATGTATGTGAGTCTCTCCTTCACATGAGGTCAGTGTGTCTGCGGCCGGTAAATGACTGCAGTGCTGTGAGTGTATTCGCTTCATTTGCTGCTGTCCAAACATCTGTCTGTCTCTCTCTCTCCCCGCAGGTTTGTGTTTATGGCATTAGTGCTGTCTCACATGGCTGTACTTCACAAGGAGGATATGTGTAATTATATTAAACATGCTCCATCTACTAACCCCCCGCACACACACACACACACACACACACACACACACACACACACACGCTTTCTGCACTGCCTGGATAAGCAACTCACCCCTAGTTTCTCTCTCTCTCTCTCTCTCTCTCTCTCTCTCTCTCTCTCTCTCGGCCCTCTCTCCTCTCTCTCTCTCTCTCTCTCTCTCTCTCTCTCTCTCTCTCTCGCTCGCCCGCCCCCACCACACCTCTGCACCCTCGAAATGGTCATTTCAGAAAAGGACATTTACTGTATGTTAGTTCATCTGTTTTCAAGAGCTTCTTCATGTTCTTGTATGAAATATTGAGATTTTACTGTATTTTACTGTATTTTTTGACCAGTTGTGTCAATTTTAAATCTATATATATATATATATATATATATAGTCTTAATATGCATTCACTATTATATGTTATTATATATTGCATTATAATATATTATTATATAAAATATATATTTTATATATTTTTGTTTGATATATTACAATATTTTTAATATTTAAAAAAAATAAAATATGTATAAAATGTATTATAATACATTATATTTAATATTATATTATTTATATTATTATTAATATTTTTTATTTAATAACAGTTATTTTATATATATATAAATATATATGTATATGTACATAATGTACAAAATATACATTTAATTTTTATTTTTTTTGTATATATGCATTTGGCTAATGCTTGCTATAAAGCCATGCCGTAGTGTTTAAACTACATTTATGCATATATTTATTTAGTTTATTTGTATAATACATTCCAGTTTATTAATTGTTAATACTGTGTAATTAATTATATTTCATTTATAGAAGGTTTGGCATGATTTGAAATCTCAGAGGCTACTTTTACAGAATAGTTTATGTTGAAGCAGCTAAACTTACAAAAATGTTTGGGAACCTGCTAAACTGAGTTCTGGACAGTCGAGAGCTTTACAATGTGCAAAAAAGAACACAACTAAGTATTTGACGACAGGTCTGTCATCATCAGAGTCTGTCTGTCTGTTGTCTGTTAAGGTCTGTCTGTTATTCTGTGATTAACGGCTAATTAGAATGCGCCAAGACCTAAAATCAATATACAGAACCAGGATATTTCTACTTCCACACGTCATATGAGGGGTTATATAAAGTTAATGAAACTCTGAGGTGTGTGTGATGTTGGGCTGGAAACATAATTCAGGAACTCAATGCAGTGTGATTCCAGCTGAGACCCACAGCCGTCTCTCTCTCTGTCTCTCTGTGTCTCTTTCTCGCTGTTTCAAGGCTGTAGGCCATGCAGAAACTCTCCTCTGCTATCATTGTGAGGTTGTGTGTGTGTGTGTGTGTGTGAAGGGATGTCTCTCTCTCTCTCTCTCTCTCTCTCTCTCTCTGTGTGTGTCTGTGTGTGGTGTGTGTCTCTCTCTCTCTCTCTCTCTCTCTCTCTCTCTGTAGTTCGAGGTTGTCATTCAGCCCTGACCTCACTGACCTTTCAAATAAAGAGTCAGAGAATCAATCTACAGTCTGTTTCTTCTGCACTAGATTATTTGGGAGATTGAGTTTTTGTAGTGCTATGATTATGGATTGATGATGTTACAGCTCAGCCTCTCTGTTGCTTTGTTCCAAGCCCTACATAGAGAGCACGCTTAAAATCCAAAGTCCGATAATTAAGACAAAACAAAATTAACAAACAAACTGTAAAATCAGTACCTATAACAAAAATAAAAATATAAAATCATACCTTTCAAATATATGTGAAATATTATTAATTATACTTTTTGGGGGAAAGTTTTATTTTTTTATTTTATTTTTAAAATTTCAGCTAGTTGACAAGGCTAGCTGTCTCATTTTTGTTTGGTTTGACTAATATGACACACACACACACACAAATACTATGAAAATTAACATGAAAATATGAAATATAATTACTAACAAAAAATATAAAGTATATCAATGATACTAAAATAACACTGGGTCCAGCTGATGAGCATGTGCAGTAGAGCAAAGACTGGCACTGACTACTGATTGGCTATTATTCTTCTAGAGATGCCATATTTGGGCGTTCCTACTTCGCTGCCATATTTGGGCGTTCCTACTTCGCTGCCATATTTGGGCTTTCCTCTTTCTCCCATTCAATGTAATAGCAATGGTCTGTCTCAGCTATACAGAGTCTCTGTGTTTGCATCTGTCTGTCTGTCTTTCATGTTGTAGTCAGCTGCAGAAATGGCTGCTAAAACAGTCTGCCAGATTCAGAGACTGTATGAGCAACAAACCCACTGCTGGGACTGTGAGCTTCACACCTGTGAGTGTGTGTGTGTGTGTGTGTGTGTGTGTGTGTGTCGTGTGTGTGTGTGTGTGTGTTTGTGTGTGTGTGTGTACCTACGCTGTGGGTGTTCTCATCTCTCTTTTTGTGTGCTGGTGTCTTCACTCATGCTCATCTTTTTTCCTACAGATCTGAGCTCTGCTGTGACTTATGTCTCATCTGCTCATCTCTAAACCTATCACACCCTATCTCTCCCTCTACCTATCTCTCACCCTCTCTCGTCCCCTCTCCCTCTCTGTATACCGCAGGGACTTGTGCCCTCTCTCTCTCTCTCTGTCTCTCTCTCGCTCCCAAACACGCATATCTCAATCCCACTATGTATACCGCAGGGACTTGTGCCATGCTGTGTTGGGTGGCACCCATGTGCCCTCGTCTGCTGACTCCTACACTTCCATTGTGAGATTTATGCTAAATATGCATATCTTAATTGCATTATTCAAAATAATTAGCTAATATATTTTTGCATAAACAAAATAAAAAAAAATAGTCTCTCTGCTCTCTGTGCTCTGTCTCTGCAAAACTTCAAAAAAAAAATACACCCAAAAAAACTAATAACCACCTCTTTTCTTTCCCAGTATTTCAGAGAGGACTCTTTTCCTCCCGAGTGCTGAAGCTAAAGCTCTTCACACAGAGAAAGAAAGAGTGTGTGTGTGTGGCAGTAATTTATCTTAAGCCTGTGTGTATATAATGCATTATAATATAAATGCATTATTTTATAATGCCCTATTATACACTTTATAATCACACTTGTGTTTTCTTTAAACCTATTTTTAGCTACAACTTTATGTTATGATTCAGTATAAATACCATTTTAAAAGTGGTGTTTCATTATAGTGCATTATACCCTTTAGTATTATAACAGTGAATATTTAAGTATTATAATGCATTATAAGTGTTATAACTTGTACCTATTTGTGGTTATGCCTTTGTATAGTATAATGCTTTATACCATCATAAATGCACATTTTGTTCATGCAAATTTTCATGAAATGCATTATAATGCGTTTTTCTCTTTAGTGGTATAACAATGAATATGTAACGTATGAATAATAGTGAATATGTATGTTTTAACATGCCAGTTTTTACCTACACCATTATATAGTGTATTATATTGTAAATAGCATTTTAATGTTTTATTATAGTGCATTATAATTATACAGTATATTATGCAGTGCTATAACCATTTATATAAAGGTATTATAATGCATTATGACTTTATATTGTATAATGCATTGTGACGTATCATAGATAAATGCATTAGAATACATTATACTCTTAAGCAGTATAACAATGAATATGTATTATAAGTAATATAATGCATTATAACTATTGTTACATTTACCTATTTTTGGCTCCATGTTTATATAGTATATTGTATTATATTATAAACGCTATTTTTAATGTGTTTTATCATAATGCATTATAATACATTATACTCTTTAGTGGTATAACAATGAATATATAAGTATTATAATGCATTATAACTGTCATACTGTACATATGTTTGGCGACACGTTTATAGAATACATTATGACATCATAAACGTATAAAGTCACCAATTTTTAATGTTATATGAAATGCATTATAATGAATTATACTCATTTTCAGCAAAGCCATGAATATGTATTCATTATAATGCATTAAAACTGTTATAACGTACCTATTTTTGGCTCCACGTTTATATATCATAATGACACATAAATGCCCATCTTTAATGATTTTCCTGAAATGCTTTATAATGCATTATACTCTTTAGCTCTATAACCATGAATATGTAAGTATTATAATGCATTATAACTGCTGTTGATCTACAGTACATGGCTGCACAATGAAATCAATTACTCTTACTCCAGATAATGAATATTTTCTTTATTTGTGGAAAGTAGCAAACACTTATCTTCCTGAAGATGAACTGGCCTCTCCAGTCGAGTACATTATTTAAACTCAAGATTTTAAAGCAAAAACGCGGTTTTCTTGCCGCACCATAATCACAGTAATTAATAGAGTGCTTTCAGTATCTCTGACTATCAGGTGCTGGTCGTTCATCAGCACGGCGTTAGTGAACGTTTGGGCTGGAGGTTCCCAGGCTTTATTAAAGCTTTGAGTTCCCCATTCCCTGCGCTTTCCACTAAAACTTCAACAGAGCGAGACAATCACCCCAACAAAGTATTCAGATCGTTTTACTCATGCTTTAAATGATTGAATGTAAACGCAAAAAATCAAAAGATCACTCAAAACATTTTACAGATGGAAGAAAACCAAACCAATAGATGTACTAGAACACCCTGGCAACCACCAAGATCACCCTAGAAACCCGCTACCGACTATTCTGAACACCTTAAATGCATAGCAACGCCCTGGCAACCACCAAGATCACCCTAGAAACCCGCTACCGACTATTCTGAACACCTTAAATGCATAGCAACGCCCTGGCAACCACCAATATCACCCTAGAAACCCGCTACCGACTATTCGGAACACCTTAAATGCATAGCAACCGCCCTGGCAACCACCAATATCACCCTAGAAACCCGCTAACCACAACTATTCGGAACACCTTAAATGCATAGCAACCGCCCTGGCAACCACCAATGTCACCCTAGAAACCCGCTACCAACTATTCTGAACACCTTAAATGCATAGCAACGCCCTGGCAACCACCAATATCACCCTAGAAACCCGCTACCAACTATTCGGAACACCTTAAATGCATAGCAACGCCCTGGCAACCACCAATATCACCCTAGAAACCTGCTACCAACTATTTTGAACACCTTTAATGCATAGCACACGCCCTGGCAACCACCACCAATATCACCCTAGAAATCTGCTACCAACTATTGCGAACACCTTAGTGGTTGCCAAGGTGTTGCTATGCATAGCGTGTTGCTATGCATCTAACATGTCCTGAATAGTTGTTTGCTGGTTTGTAGGGTGTTATTGGTGGTTGCTAGGGTGTTGTTATGCAGTTTCGAAACTGTTAGGAGTAGTTTTTAACAGGTTTCCACAGAGGGTGGTTGCCGAGTTACAGGTTGTATTGCTTCACAGATTCCAATGTGTTCTGAATAGTTGTTAGCAGGTTAATAGGGTGTTTTTGGTGGTTGCTATGCATTTAAGGTGTTCAGAATATTTGTAAGCAGGTTTGTAGAGTGTTATTGGTGGTTGCCAGGGTGTTACTATGTATTCTCTAAGGTGTTCTAAGTAGTTTTTAAATAGGTTTCTTAAGAGTTGAAGGTGGTTCCCAAGGCATTGCTATGCAGTTTCTAAGGTTTTCTGAATAGTTGTTTGCAGGTTGCTAAGGTGTTATTGGTGGTATCCAGGGTGTTGCTATGCATTTAAGGTGTTCAGAATAGTTGTTAGCAGGTTTCTAGGGTGATATTGGTGGTTGCCAGGGCGTTGCTATGCATTAAAGGTGTTCAGAATAGTTGGTTAGCAGGTTTTCTAGGGTGATATTGGTGGTTGCCAGGGCATTGCTATGCATTTAAGGTGTTCAGAATAGTTTGGTAGCAGGTTTCTAGGGTGATATTGGTGGTTGCCAGGGCGTTGATATGCATTTAAGGGTGTTCCAAATAGTTGGTAGCAGGTTTCTAGGGTGATATTGGTGGTTGCCAGGGCGTTGATATGCATTTAAGGTGTTCAGAATAGTTGGTAGCAGGTTTCTAGGGGGATATTGGTGGTTGCCAGGGCGTTGCTATGCATTTAAGGTGTTTGGAATAGTTGGTAGCAGGTTTCTAGGGAGATATTGGTGGTTGCCAGGGCGTTGCTATGCATTTATGGTGTTCAGAATAGTTGGTAGCATCTTTCTATGGTGTTGTTGGTGGTTAGCAGGGTATTGCTATACAGTTTCTAAGGTGTTCCGAGCAGTTGGTAGCAGGTTGATAAGGGGTTGCCAGGGTGTTGCTATGCAGTTTCTAAGGTATTCCGAGCAGTTGGTTGCAGGTTGATAAGTGGTTGCCAGGGTGTTGCTATGCAGTTTCTAATGTGTTTTGAGTAGTTGTTTGCAGGCCGCTATGGTGTTATTGGTAGTTGCCATGTTACAATGCGGTTGCTAGGGTGTCCTTAAGAATAATTAGTGTCTGTACTAGTTAAATACTTTGTGTTGGAGGTTTGATCGCATCACTATGACTAATAAAGCTCAGATATTTTCACAGCGAGTCAGCCAAGTGCTTTGTTTTTGCTGTCAGGACTAAGGCTGATGTCTTCCTGTCACATTCTTAATTAAGGAACTCAGTGGAAAGCATGAATAACGAAGAGCTCTGGCCTTAACGAGACTCCGTTTTGGCACCGACTCAACGGCTGCTATGACAACTCGGCGGCCTGTAGCAGCGGACGGCAGACAGCGAGCGCGTTAGAGCCGCTGCCCGAAGAACACAATGGATCACAACTTCATGGATCCCCAGTTTAGACTTCAGCCCACGTGTTTAAGGAGGAACGGGATCCGTACCACCTTAACGCTCGTCGCGGCGGATGGCGGCGGATCAAAACCAAACTAACGCCCCTCCCAGCAAGGCCAGCTTTGTTCAAACTGACAGGAATTGGCAGGCAGCCATTTTCTTCACAAGCCTTCGCAAATTTACATAAACGCCAAATGGTGTCTGTTTCCTGTAGGTCTTCTAGAATTCTCTGTAAGCAGAGCTGTGTGTGTGTGTGTGTGTGAGCTTCATCAGGACACACTCCTCATCCCTGTTGTGAAGTCAATGAGTTTCACACTGATACATACGCATCGTGCCGTAGCTTATTTTAGCCGGATTATTCCCTGACCCCATGAAACAACGGACTGTCCTGCATTTCATGCTTTACAGCGTCATTGTTGTTAGTGAATGCCAACAATCCTGTCATTTCAGCCTAAAATCAGAAGAAATAAAAAATGAGAAATTTTTGCTTTTTTGCTTTTTATGATAATTAATCACAAAAAAATGTAATAAAATAAAAATAAATAAATAAAAATAAAACTATTTTCAAAACTTCTTTTTTTTTGCAATGATTGCTAATATGCTGAACTAAAATAATAAAATAAACTATTAATGAATTTTTTTTACAGTATTTTTTGATCCGATCATTGAGAATAATGGAATTTACAAAAACTTTTACAAAAGTAACATTTGTAGCAGCGTTACAGAAATTAGAATATATTTGTTGATAGTTGCTAAATAGTTGCTATTTGAGAATATTAGTCGTCAAAATAATTATGTAACAAATCTCAAATACTCAAATACTTGTTTATATTGTTGCAAAATGTAAGTATATGATCGCCCAGCTCTAATCTGATAAATGCAACTATGACATGAATATATTAAGATATTATAAATATTAACATCATGATTCTCTGTAAAGTTGATTTGAAACGATGAAAAAATTTAATGAGTTGATTTACTTGAAAATGAAAATGAATATTTATTTATTCATTAATTTATATTTATATATTACATTTATATTTATTAAATTATATTTATAATTATTTATTTATTATTTATTACAATTTAATTTAATTTTAATTTAATATTTAGTTTTAATTTATTTATTTATTATTTTTATTTTTTAACTTTTTTGTTTGTGGATATCAGAAGTATTTTATTCATTTATTTATTTATTTTAGAAAAATCAATTGCTAACTTTTTCCATACAATGATAGTTGATGATGATAACATCTCTCACACTCAAAAAAAATAAAAAATAATAATAATAATTGCATAAAACACAATTAAGCACTTGAAAAGTAGTCCATACACTATTAGTAGTGTGCTATTCATGACACTATTTGAAAATAAATCTTGATTTCTGAATGTGACCTGGACGTATGAAGGTCCGTCATCAGTATCTGTTAAAAGAGCCGGTGTTTCTCTTCACACAGAGAACGCAGAGGTGCCAGTGATCTACGTAATAGTCCTCTCATTATTTTTGAATAACATCAGGTGCACAAATATTTAAACAAGCATCTGTGAGATGAGAGGAACTCATGCAAATATATAAAAAAATGCCCTGGAAATGAAGGATTGTGGGATGCGGGCGGGCGGCTGACATCTTGGCACATTGAGCTGATCAATTAGTCAGATGGCTAATTCACCACAGTGTCAGCGCTGAGGTTTTCGCATTAATATTCAATTAATGGTCTGAATCCCTCCTAAAGCTTCTAGAGCCTTCTGTGCCGCCGCCTCGGAGCGGATCCCACACCTCGCGCTCCCATTGGCTGCTCGGCATTCCATCGCCATGGAAATACCAATCAGTGTTGACGGTGTGGCTCCGGAGCATGTGCTGCACACTGGCCTCGGGCGCCGACTGACCGCAAACATGTTTACCAATAAACTCGGTTTATTCAAGAGTAACTCGTACCGCAGAACCTGACGCAACTAAAACTGTGTTCCGTGTACTGCTTTTTTTCTTGTGTTTTTTCCCTCAGTCTTTCTCTCTCCCCCAGAGAGGTTTCTCCTGAGCAGATGGATGTTGTTCAGGCTGTGTGTGTGTGTGTGTGTGTGTTTTTTGTGAGATTCAAATTCCACATTTCAGCCAGGACACGGATCATCCTGTCCGCCCCTTTCTGCCATTTTCTAGGACATTTATTAGATTTTAATAAGTTAAATAAAATTATCATATTTTTTGCAAGGTTAAATAAACAATTTTTTAATAGAAAGATCTTATTATGTTTGAGTAGGGTTATTAAACTAAACCTATACAAATTGTTATTTTAAATAAAATAAACATCAACTGAAATAAAATATATATATAAAAAAAAACTTTAGCTTATTTTATTTCAGGTAGTTGCCATGGATTTTTTTTTTTCATTTAGTTTAAACTTCTGGAAATGAAAAAAAATAATGAAAAAAAATTAAAAACAAAAAACATTTAAATATGCATATTTAAAACAAAATTACAACAATAATGACAATATCCAAATAAATAAATAAGGTTTTAACAGAAATTAAAAAAAAAATGTTTTTTTTTTTTTAATAAAATAAAATCAGATATTTAAAAAAAGTAAACTTATTTTAGCTAGTTGTTAAGGATTTTTTCATTTTCATTAAGTTTAACTTAATTAATTAAAAATTTATAAAAATGTATATATGCATATTTTAATAAGCACTTATAAAAATGACAAAAATGCAACAAATTTACTTTTGTTTTAATACAAAATAATATTAACTTTTGCACCTTATAGGTTTGCTTTTCTTCAATTCCGTTGTACTTGTACACTGACAATAAAGATAATCAATCAATAAACCTATATCTCACTGTTACTAAAAACTTATTTAAGTTAGTTGCCAAGGAAACATTTATAATTGATCTAGTTCAACTTGATGTACTAGTAACTAAAAACTATAAAATACCCTTTTGTTACTTGAAATAAATGTCCACTGAAATAAAAAAAAAAATGTTAAAACAACTTATTTTATTTTAGCTAGTCACCAAGGAAATTCTGCTCATTTTCATTTAGTTTAACTTGTACTAAAATAACTAAAACGGAAATAAAAATGTATAAAATCTATAAAAAACAGAAATGAAATAAATAAATAAATAAATAAATAACCAAAACTTTAACAAAAACTGAAAATGAAAAATATAATATAAT
>NC_056592.1:1257110-1277110 GCF_018340385.1 Cyprinus carpio
CACACACACACACACACACACACACACACACGCACACACACACTCACTCACTACACACACACACACACTCACACACACACACACACACACACAAAAACACACACTCACACACACTCACACTCACTCACACACACAAACAAACGCACTCACACTCACACACACACTCACTCACTCACTCACACACACACACACACACACACGCACACTCACACACACTCACACGCGCACACACACACACTCACTCACACACACGCAGCGCACCACACACTCACGCTCACTCTCACACACACACACACACACACACTCAGACTCAGACTCACACTCACACACCCACACTCACACTCACACACACACACACTCACTCACACTCACACACACACACACACACACACACACACACACACACACACACACACACTCACACTCACAGATACACACACACACACACACACACTCACAGACACACACACACACACACACACAGACACACACACATACACACACACACACTCACACACACACACACACTCACACACACCCACACACAAAAAAAAACAAAAACTCACACACTCTCTGATCATCATAAAAAGCAAACATCACACACTTAAGTGCTCAATTACAGATTTCACATGTTGAGTATTGATTGATTAGAAAAAAAATAATGCAATCAAAATAATGAATAATGTCACTCAGTTTGTGAAAACAAGCACAAACTGTGTGTCCCTTTAATGCACTCACAATGGAAGTCAACGGGGCAAGAAGGTTTAAAAACAAAAACATGCAACTTGTATTTTTGTGAAAATACTAATTTTAAAATTTTATTTGAGCTGAAAATTGTGATAATCATCTAGAGGTACTTTTGTAGGTGGATGAACTCACCAACCTGTTCCTCATAATATGTTGGATTTTCATCCGATTCAGATTCATCAGGTTTGTAGAAATGTAGCATTGCATCAGCGTCTCATCAATGGATGCTCTGCAGTGAATGGGTGCCGTCAGAATGAGAGTCCAAACAGCTGATAAAAACATCACAACAATCCACAAGTAATCCACACCACTCCAGTCCATCAGTTAACATCTGGAGAAGACAAAAGCTGAAACAAATCCATAATTTTTAACTAAAATTGCAAGTCCATTATCTATAATAACACTTCCTCCAGTGAAAAAGTGCATCTCCTGTTGTCTCTCACATCAAAATCCAGTCACATATTTGTTTAGATCTGTTTAAACGCAGCTTGATCTGCGCAGATTTCTCTCCTGATTCACACCAGAGCACTTTTTCACTGCAGGAACTGTTAATATGGACTCTATGTATTTGAGTTAAAAACGTCTTGATGGATTTGTTTCATCTTTTGTCTTCCCCAGATGTTAACTGATGGAGTGGAGTGCTGTGGATTACTGTGATGTTTTTATCAGCTGTTTGGACTCTCATTCTGACGGCACCCATTCACTGCAGAGCATCCATTGCTGAGACACTGATGCAGTGCTACATTTCTACAAACCTGATGAAGAAACAAACTCATCCTGATCTTGGAAAGCCTGAGGATGAGTAAATTTACAGCAAATTTTCATTTTTGCCTGAGCTATTCCTTTAGTTATGAACTTGTATATGGAAGAGTTCTGTGATTTTGTCCTTGTTTTCCACAGATAAAGAACCTCTTGGAACAATGTGAGGGTGAGTAAATGATGACAAAATGTTAATTTGGTTTCTAAAAGTGTTTTCACTAGCAGGTGTAACAACACGAGCAGATTACATTCACTATAATCTGGTATTTGGAGAGAAAAGACGGAGCGAGAAACACACTGACAGATCATATGATCTCCTCTCACTCTCAAACACCTGCGAAAGAGTGTGTGGGTGTGTGTGTGTGTGTGTGTGTGTGTGTGTGTGTGTGTGTGTGTGTGTGTGTGTGTGTGTGTGTGAGCAGTGAGTTCTTTAGCGTAGCGTTTAGCCTGAATCTGACAGGGTGCTAAGAGCGTCTGTTTTAACCTCCAGTGAAACACAGAGAGAGAAAGATGTGGAAGTGTAGATGGCAGCCGAGCAGTTCTGGCAGTGCTAGCAGATCTTAGTGCTAAATTGTGCTAGCGACGTGACGCTGTGTAATGTGTGAGCTTACGTGTGCCGCCAAATCAGCGTCCGCTGAGAGACGCACACAAACACAGCATTATTCGAATCAGGCTTTTAGATATCGGCCTGTTATTATGGTATAATCTGTTTTTTTGGTGGTTATGCCAGTGTTTCTGTAACTCGAACGGTAGAGCATCAGCAAGGTCATGGGTTCAATTCCCATCAAATGCATGAACTGACAAAAAAATAAAAATAAAATTGAATGCCTTGAATCGAATGTATCACCCTAAACAAAATCAACCTACAAATCTATAAATCTAAATATATAACCACCCATAAATCAAACAAAAAACAAAATCTATCTATCTATCTATCTATCTATCTATCTATCTATCTATCTATCTATCTATCTATCTATCTATCTATCTATCTATCTATCTATCTATCTATCTATCTACAGTAGATATATATTTATTAATATTAAAACTTTATATATTTAAATTATATGCGTATATAGTTCATTTACTTCATTCACTGTTACATATTTATAATATTTTGTATATATTATATTAATTTATTTTTATTTAATAACATCTTAATAATAATAATAACTTATAATAATAATACAATTTAAATATATAAATGTATTGCCAATGCTAATACTTTAATATATATATATATAATTTATTAGTATAATGTTACCATGTTGTAGCGTGTAAACAACATTAATGCATTTTTTTACTAAATGTGTATAAAATACATTTTGTAAATGTATTGCCAATGCTAATACTTCTATATATATATATATATATATATATATATATATATATAATTAATTTATTAGTATAATATTACTATATATATATAAAATCAAACATATATATATATATATATATAAAACATCAAAATCATATGTATGTCACCTTCACTCATATATTTTTATCACTTTAACTTATTTCCTAAGTTTTTTCCCGAGGTGCTGTGGGATGCATTGACCCGCGCTGCGATACACAGACATGTTACATCTTTAAAGCTGATTGATTTTATAGGTTAGGGCTCCAAACAAAAAAATCGAGTAAGGAGCCATTGGCTCCTATAAGAAAAAACTTAGGAGCCAAATAATTTTTTTAGGTGCCACAGAATAAATGTGTTTTATTTATTTTACGATTATTATTATTTATTTATTTACATTTCTACATTTCAATCATACTGTAATGTGTTTATGTCTCATCTTTTCTTGACTTTATCAGCTTTTTAATCCATCTTGTAGATGACCTGGGAACTAAGGTTCACTTAAAGTGGGAACTAAATGTCTTGTCCAGCTTGAAAATCTACAGTCACAAAGATTGTTCATTACACAGAGTCTGTACCAGTATCATGGAGCATAAGCATCACTTGGCCACTGAGTGTAGCTTGGGCTCCTCCTACATGAGACATTTCAGTAAGTTGTACTGTAGGATCTCTTATAAAATAGCCAGTGTTGGGGGTAATGCATTACAAGTAACGCGAGTTACGTAATCAGATTACTTTTTTCAAGTAACTAGTAAAGTAACGCATTACTTTTTAATTTAAAAGAAAATATCTGAGTTACTTTTTCAAAAAAGTAACGCCAATTACTTTGTATTCCCCATTTTTTGACTGACAAGCCTCCTGTTCCCATATTGGGAGAAATCGGAAGTATGGAGGCGTTGTGTGCGCTGTGTGAACATGATGTTACTGTAGTTCTAGACTAAATGTGAATGTGCATTAATTCATCCCACTCACAAAAAAACAAAAAACAAAACAGATTTAGTATTCATCAAAATGAATCAAAACAGTGAAATGCAAACCCAGAATATGACGCAAACCTGCAATAATTAAATATATTAAATAACACAAATGTATCTATTCCCATTTTATTAACAGTGTCTTTGCTGCTGACCTTTAATGATCCAGTTAAACCATACTAATAATCAAAAATGGCTTTAGAGAAAGTAACAATTGTGCTTCATTGTTTTTTTTTTTATTGCTGAAGAGTGTTGAACCTTCTTCTCCTGTGTTTCTACTGTACAGACGTGAATTTACTTTTCCTTCACCCTGAGCTTTATTCATTACACTTTTTGTTGTGAAAGGGCTTTTACATTTTCTATAAATAGAACTTCTTATATTAAAAAAATCAAGCCCTGCTCATATTTAAGAAGTAACGTGAAAGTAACGCAAAAGTAATGTAACACATTACTTTCCATAAAAAGTAACTAAGTAACGTATTTAGTTACTTTTTTAGGGAGTAACGCAATATTGTAAGGCATTACTTTTAAAAGTAACTTTCCCCAACACTGAAAATAGCCTACCTTTTGATGTTAATTCATGTTCACTATGTACTATATTAGTAAAGAGAAAGATTAAATGGGTTCACTTGCCCTTGAACTGAGGCGCTAAGCGACCGCGCCTGCCCCATTAAGGAGCGCCAAAACTGTATTGTTTGAATTTCGTTATGAATTCGGAATAATTTTAAAGCTGGTACTTTTTATTAAAAAGTGACAAAGCACAGAGCTTTTTGCGATTACTGGACGGCAGTTGCACTTCAAATAATGAAGTTCACGCATTAAAAGAACACAGACCAAGATCTTGTTTAGAAGAAGCCATATTAGTAATTATTACAAACGAGAATTTAACAATATTGCCAATATTCACACAGCTGACAGCTTTACCTGTTCTAGTTTGTTCAAGTTGTGCACGAAATAGACGCTGTTTTTTCTGCACTTTCCCTTCTTCCGTCTCCGTCATGTCTCTCTCGCTGCACAGCGGAGCTGCGTTTATCAGACTGTGTGCGGCAGCACTGATGTGCGCCAGAGATGAGGACTGTCTGAAACTCTCTTTTTTCCAATAAAACTTTAATGCGCATCATCTCAGTTTAATACGTGAACATAACAAAAGATTTGATCGCAAAACAATTAGGAAAAAAGCCATTACATTCAAATTTTTATGTTATAACATGTAAATATATACCCAGATAGCAATAACACTCGGGCTGATTCTGGCTGAAATGCGTCTCTGTCGGTTCAGTCTCGGCATCGGTGAGAAGATAATGGATCAGAGCCGCGCCGACTCTACAAAAACACTTCTGGCTGACCAGACGGATTTTTCTCTATGGGGCCGATCTCGGCTGAAAGCTGTTGTACACGCGGCAGGTCCACACTCGGTGTAGTTGTGTGTATTAACCTTCGGCCCGAGTTCGTTTTATCACAGACGGGGCGCTGTTAGAATGAAGCAAATCATCCGCCTGAGAAAACTTTTTTAAGCGGTTAAATCCTGAGGAGCTTTCGGCGGGGAGTCACCAACTAATACCACAGCAAAAACTAAACTCACAAAAATAAAATAAATGATCATAAATCCATCTAAATTAATAACATTATGTAAAATTGTAGGTTATGATTTCCTTCCCTGCGGCCCAGTGGTGTGAGAGAGAGAGAGAGAGAGAGAGAGAGAGAGCACAGATCCTGAACCTCTGCGTGTGTTTCTGCGTCTGTCGAGGGCCGTTAGTCTTCTCCGATCACAACAGTCACTACTCTCTGTGTTTCTTCTCAAAGTCATGTTTTATTCATGACTGGTAAGAGATAACAGAGACACGGGGAAAGAAAAAGAGAAAGAGAAGATTGAGCTGCTCGTAGTGATGCTTAATTAATGATGATAGAAATAATAGTCCTCACAAGAATGTGTTTGTGTAAAACCTTTTAATGAGGGTGAAAAATGACTAGTTTTAAATCATATATGTCCCTTGTTAAAGCTGGAGTGTATTTGATGATCCGTGTCTCTCTCCTGTCAGCGTGGCTATAAATACAGACCGAGTGCTTCGGGGTCAGCTGGAGCTTGACCTTTGACCTGCAGGTGTGTTTCCTCCAGACCCCAACACTGCAACACACCTGCCACTCATTTACAAACAGTCCTTCTGTACAGAACAACTCTCTCGTTCTGCTTTGATCTGTAAACAAACCTTATATTTTAAGTTAATAAATTAAAAATAATCGTTATAATTTTTTATTTATAAGATTTTTAATATTTATTTTGAGTTTTTAAATTCAAATTATTTGTTTTACTTTTTTTTTTTTACATTTTTATGATTTGATAATTATGATAATTATTAGCTTTTTGTTAACTTCTTAGTATTAAATTATCATCTAATAAAATTTTAAAATATTATTTAAATTTTAAATTTTAATTATTAGCTTTTCATTTACTTTTTTGTATGTTTTTAATTTTTTTTATTTTAACATTATTTGTTTTAATTTTTACATTTTTATGAATTATTCGCTTTTCATCAACTTCTTTAGACATTTTTATTTTAATATTATTTTTACATTTTTACACTTTTTATTTAATTAGTTATTAGCTTTTAACATTTTTAGTAAATATTTTATTTTAATTATTTTAGTTAATTATTAGCTGTTAACTGACTTTTTAGTAAGTATTTTTTAAATTGTTTTTATTTTGAAATTGTTTTAATTTTTTACATTTCTATGATTTAATTGAGCTGTTCATAATTTTTAATTAGATTATCATTAAACAAATATTTTTTTAATTAACTTTCAAATTAACATTATTAGTTAAATTATCATTTCAAAATCATTCATAAAATTTAATTAATCTATTCATCATCTTTCATTAACTTTTTTTATTTCATTTTTTATCATTTTTATTTTAATATTATTTGTTTTAATTTTTAGATTGTAATTTAATTATTAACTTTCATTAACATTTTAGTGTTTTATTTAAATGTTTTTATTTTTACATTTTCTTGATTAATTATTAGCTTTTAATTAACATTTTGGTAAGTGTTTTATTTTGATTGATTTATTTAAAAATTATTTGTTATATATATATTAGTATATATATATATATATATATATATATATATATATATATATATATATATATATATTATATATATATATTTATATATATATTTTTTTTTTTTTTTTTTTACAAATGAAAGCAGGCCGGCACTGTTTACCTTCCAAAAATTCAAGTTAAATGCTCTTAATGCTTTAAATCCCTTAAAATATACTTGAGAATTAGTTGATTTTACCATTAGCATGCATATACATCAACAACTATTCTCTAAGTACAAGATTTATGGGCCAACCATTTTATATTAAATGTATCTTCTTGTCTTAATATACTAGTAAAATATAAATAAATAAATGTATCCATTTTTTTAATTATTGCAAACATTTTTATTTATTAATTTATTAGAAAATATGGGTCAATCTTGTTATAAAATACATTTTCTTGTCTTAATATACTGGTAAAATATTAAAAACGTTTTATTTATTTACAAAAAACATGGGTCAGTGCTGTTACAAAGTACATTTTCTTGTCTTAATATACTTCTGAAATATTACAAATATTTTTTTTAAATGTAAGTCCATATTAATTGTGTTTTGTTCTGTGTAAACAATCAGGTTATCAGACTAAATTTTAAATCTGAGGTGTTTCAACTTAAAAAAAAACTTTCTCTGACTGATTTTATCAGTGCATTTATTTTGTCTCAAAATGCACACCAGTAATGTTTTTTCTTATAAAATGACCTAAATGTCCTAATTGAACTAATCCTGGTTTAGTGTAAGCCCTGTCTGTGAAACCAGGCCATAGTCTTCAGAAATCTGTAACACTGGGTGGAGATTCATAGTTTGTAGTTGCACTGCCCTAAAATTTCTGCACCTCAAAAGTTTTAGTTAAAGAATTGCATGGAACTTTTCCCCTGTGCTCAGGGATTTCTGCTCCGCTCCTCTGCAAACAGTAAGTCATCTTTGTTTTTGATAAAGAAGGTGGAAATGAACATGGTGTTGTTTGATTGATGTTTGTTACATGGTCGGATCACAGTTGAGCGTGTATTACGATACATCATCTTCACACACACACACACACACACACACACACACACACACCTGCACGGCTCTCTCTCCGCAGCTCCAGCGACGGGGAAATCATCCCTGATTTATGAGGCTTGTTGCCGTGCAGCTTCAGAATAAATCCAGAGATTAATTAACGCTGTGTTCGTTGTGTTCTGATCGTCAGAACGCTGAGGGATTATCAGGCCAATGTCACACTAACACTGCAGGCTTTGG
This sequence comes from Cyprinus carpio, assembly GCF_018340385.1. NCBI lineage: Eukaryota > Metazoa > Chordata > Actinopteri > Cypriniformes > Cyprinidae > Cyprinus > Cyprinus carpio. The sequence goes on from NC_056592.1 coordinate 1,265,286, forward strand.
GTCGGCCCTCGTACTACTCAAAGATTAAAAAAGGTTATTTATTTATATTAATAAAATATATTGGTCAGACCTATTATAAAGTACATTTGTACTTGTCTTGATATACTGGTAAAATATTAAAAACAATTTTAATAGTATTAATTAATATTAGTAGTATTAAATAATTTATATTAAGAGAAGAAAATGTAAATATAATAGAACTGACCAATATATTAATATATATATATGCGATTAATTAGTACATTTTTAATTGATTGACAGAACTATTCAAAAATATTATTATTATTTATTATTTATTTATTATTTTTTACAAAATATATGGGTCAATCTTGCAAGAATTTTCTTGTCTTAATATGCTGATAAAATATTAAACATTTTTAATATTGTAATACTTCATTTAAATATTAAAATAAAAATGTTTGTGTACAGTCTTAAAAATATAGATTCATTCTTTTTATTGTGTGTAAAGTGAAAATTGTTGATCTTTATATGTTGATATATATATATATAAATACGTAATTAACAAAATTGTACAAACATGTACATTTCACAACAATTATGAGAAAGAAAAAGGTAAGAGAGAAATATATATATATACATACATACATCCATGCCAGGTAAAATTTTAAACATTTAATTCAACAAATTAAAGTGACAGAGCTTCAGAAATCTTTTTAGCTTTTCTGTTTTTAATATTATGCAAAGTAGTACCATATTGTTTAATTTCTTTTATAAAATGTTCACCCAGTGACAGTGTAGATCGTATTATGAGCAATTCATCCATGCATTTCATTTACACTGTAGTGTTTTATCAAAATCTCATTACTAGACCTTCAGTGGCGCCACAGTCTTCTCTTTATTGACATATTCAGGATTTATCCAATCATTTCGCTCACTTAAACTCCGCCCCTAGTTCAGTCCCGCCTCTGTTTTTGAATGCCACGCCCACATCTCAACAGCCAATCAGCAACTGATGCATAAAGTCCCTGCCCTACATTTTTTACATTTTGATCATCTCGAAAGCAATGCAGAAGAAAAGATCCGTGGCTACTTCCGTTTAATGCAGCAGTCTGTTGGCAATTATAAACAGCCTGCTTTAATTAGAGGAAGATTTGTTCGTTTTGATCACACTTTAACCTCACAGTAAAATCACAATAAAGCTCTCGTGGATCATTGCATCGCTGATCGATTCCAGCTCTTGGAAATGTTTATTTCTAGAGTTCCTCCAGAAGTCGTCCGGTCTAATGAAACTGACCCCAGATCAGCGGCGCGAGTGTAAACAGAAGCGACTGCATTGGCTCTTTCATCAGCACTAATAGCAGCTCTGTGGTGACGCTGGTTTATGGCAGGCCTATATTTCAAAGCAGCAGCCACGGGCTCCGTGTGCAGATAACAAGCCTTTCCCTCGCAGACATAATTAGCCAACTATTTACAGGAAACTGCCTCTGTATGCCCATCCACACCCTCCAAATGATTATTAATGCAAGCTGTAATATTATAGTCTATTAATTTATCTTAAGATTCGTATCGCTGTCTGGTTATTATTAGAAACCTTCACTGAAACAAACAAACACATGCACGAGTGTCTGAATCAGACGAATCATTTCAGTTTAACTTTGCCACCGTTTTCGTCTTTATTTCCATGCACTGAACTTGTTGCTGTAACTCATTTGGACTTTTCTCATTTGGATCAAAAAATTTAATTCAGGTTGTAAATTTGGCACTAATTCGATTTGACTCCAGATTCATTGCTGCTATATTTTCAGTTTAGTGAGTTTGACTTTTTTCTTGTTTTGTACTGTAATATTTCAGTTGTCAGTTGTTTCTCTGAGACAGCGTTGAGAGCTTCTCTGAAGTGTCTCTGAGATCTCAACAGTGTCTCAAACTGTGCGCACGTATGTAATGTTTGTTTGTTTTTTGTTTTGTTTGCATCTCATCTTCAGCTGCTTCCGACTGGTCTGACTCGGGTTGCTATATCTTTTCTAACTGATCCGACTTACAATTTTTATTAAATGGATGATCAAATCTACGTTCATTGAGGGGGTTAAAACTTTTGCACATTAAGACTCGTAGAGTGTTTAAGCGATCTATCACTAGCACAGCTTAATGACTGTCCTTGGCCAACATGCTAAATCATGCTAGCAACATTATAAAACATGTTAACAACATGCTAATAATGCTAATGACATGCTGATCATGCTAAAAACATGCAATCAACATGCTAAGCATGCTAGAAACATGCTAGCAAAAATGTTAATCATGCTAAAACATGCTATAAACATGCTAGTAACTTGGTAACAATGCTAGAAACATGTTAACAACATGCTATTAAATGGTTAATCATGCTAGAAACTGCTAACAACGTGCTAGTAACTTGATAATCATGCTAACAACATATTAATCATGTTAAAACATGCTAGCAACATGGTAGTAAATTGTTAATCATGCTAGAAACATGCTAGCAATGTGCTTGTAACTTGTTAATCATGCTAGCAACATATTAATCATGTTAAAAGCATGCTAGCAACTTGCTAATCATGCTAGCAACATAATGAAACATGTTAACAAAATGCTAATGATGCTAACAACATGCTAATAATGCTAATGACATGCTGATCATGTTAAAAAAACATGCAATCAACATGCTAGCAAACTAGAAAATCATTAAAAAACAAAGAAACTGTTAACAACATGCTATTAAATGGTTAATCATGCTAGAAACATGCTAACAACGTGCTAGTAACTTGATAATCATGTTAAAACATGCTAGCAACATGCTTGTAACTTTATAATCATGCTAGCAACATATTAATCATGTTAAAAGAATGCTAGCAACTTGCTAATCATGCTAGCAACATATTAATCATGTAAAAAGCATGCTAGCAACTTGCTAATCATGCTGGCAACATCATAAAACGTTAACAACATGTTAATCATGTTACCGTCATGTTAATAATGCTAATGACATGCTGATCATGTTAAAAACATGCAATCAAAATGCTAAGCATGATAGAAACATGCTAGCAAAAATGTTAATCATGCTAAAACATGCTAGTAACTTGGTAATCATGCTAGCAACATGATAACAACATGCTTTTAAATGTCCAATCATGCTAGAAACATTCTAACAACATGCTAGTAACTTGATAATCATGCTAGAAAAATGCTAACAACATGCTATTAAATGGTTAATCATGCTAGAAACATTCTAACAACATGCTAGTAAATTGTTAATCATGCTTGCAACATATTAATCATGTTAAAAGCATGCTAGCAACATGCTAATCATGCTATAAACATGCTAACAAGTTAAATCATGTTAGCAGTGTGCTAAATCATGCTAGCAACATGCTGTCTACATCTGTCTAAACTTTCAAACTACACCTGCTTCAAACTTTCAGGGTTTGTTTCAGGGTGAAACATGAGCTGGGTGGGTTTTTCTACTATAATCTGAACGGTCTCATGTTTAACTTCAGAATAAGGCCAGATGATAAAGCGAACACACAACAGAAGAAGAAGGAAAGAGTGGATAAATGGTGGTCTGTCTTCGCTCCTGGTGGAATCCAAAACCTTGGATTACAGAAACTGTGTGACGCTTTTATCGTTGAATGCGTTCTGGCGTCTGACAGCGTGTCCCTATCGCTTTTCCACCTCTGATAGCGGCTCATCCAGAGCACACAAATTACACTTTGAGTCCGACAGAGTCCGGTCTAGATCTCACCCTTCATTCTATAACCTCAACTAAATTACCCACTCACATTAATAACCTACAAAAACATTGTATTTCGCATGCACCTTAAGACCCAACACATACTCTTTACAAATACATAAACGCATGTGACTGTAGCTCAGTTATGTTCTGAAATGTGTCATAATGCAATGCATGTGCTTAAAATGCCTTGTCCAATCACTGATACCTGCATTTTAATACTTGAAGAGTATGTTTCTAGCATCACAACCAAGTGAATTTAGGCAATAATCGAACATTTATGCATTTCCATTTACCTGAAAAAACTCCAGCATAAAAGTTCAAAGATTTGAAAGGCATGGCGGAAGAAAAGTTGACTGAATAATAATTTATAAATTTTAATAATGCATTTTACTAGTTTTATTGTGAATAGTTTACGTGTGCATGCATTTTATTTATTTGTAGTTTTATTAACATTTTGTAAGCAACAAACAAATCACTTGTGCCTGCACTTACAGTAGGTATTTTTAATTTAGTTATTTCTGTTTATTTATTTTTATTTTATTTTAATCAATTAATTTGTCCATGCACTTATTTTTCATGTAAATTTTAAAAACAATTTATTTGTGCTTTTATCCATTTATGTTTTGCATGCATTATTTTTTTTTCCTTATTTAAAATTTACTTTTTCTTGCTCAGTGAGTGTTTCAAGCACTGTTCTGTGTTTTAAATTTTCTTTTCTTTCTTTTTTAACAGTAGTGAGGTAGGTTGCAAATTCATTTCTACTTACACAACAAGTGAATTTAGGCAATAATTGAACATTTATGCATTTGCATTTACATTAAAGCAGATGCTTTTATCCAAACCAATCAAAAGAGGAACAAAAGCTATTCATCAAAGAGCCAACAATATTTGCAATATACAAAACCAGGTCTGTAAATCATTTCATTCAGATCATTCATTTGAATCAAACAATTCAAAAATATTTGAACAGTTCCTTTATGCAGCCACTATGCATTTATGTTTTGTGTTTTGGGGCAAAATATTGAATTAAATGCTGCTGATTTTCAACTGTATTATATGAATTCGACTGAATTTATTGTAAAATTATTTGTTTAAGGCAACAGTGCCATATGTACTGCTTTTATTCCTTTTAGAAGTAGCTTTTACTGTAGCTAACACTCGTAAGATTTAGTAGTTGAGCTTTGTTTATGAATTTGCCCTGACATCAGCCTCCTCTGACATTCAATTAACACGCTGGAGAGGGTGTGAGCGGCGTCACCGCGGGCGTCTGGCAGGTGTTTCGCTCTCAGCGTTCTGCTCTAAAGGGCAGGTTAGGTGTCAGGGCTTTGCAAGGGATTGTGGGTGCAGTAGTTCTAAAGGGAGATGTTTGTGGACGTCTCTGTGTCGTTCAGCTCATGCAGGGATGAGTTTGGAAAGAGTGAATCTGTGCAGCTGTTACCTGAAAAAAATAGCATAAAAGTTCTTTCAAAGATTTGAAAGGTATGGAGAAGTTCAAAATCAACCCTATTTATTTTTGTAATGCATGTTATCAGTCTTACCGTGAACAGTATTTTGATATTTATTTGAACAAAAAAAAAAAAACATTTATTTGTGCATGCATTTATTTTTTTAAACAACAAACTTTTTATTTGTGTATGCATTTATTTAGTTTTAAATGTAATTATTTAAAACAACAACTCATTTGTGCATGGACCCGCAGCAGAGACTGACACGGAAGAGAAGAAACTGTTAAATAAAGTCTTTTTTTTTTTTTCTTTGTGCACAAAAATTATTGTCGTAGCTTCATAACATTGCATTTATTTATTTTTTTAATTGTATATTTTCATTCAAAAAACAAAAAAAAAAAAAAAAAACAAAAAAAAAAAAAAAACTAATTTTTGCATGCACTTTTTAAAAATATATATATATTTTCAACAACAAACCATTTATTTTATTATGTGTGTATGCATTTATTTTATTGACCATTTTATTTTAACAATAAATAACATTTTAAACCACAAAAATTAACAAACAAAAAAGAAGAAATCAAATATTATGTTAAACTTCTCTACTTTTGTGTCCCGCAGAAGAAATCAAGTCAAATGGGCTTGGAGTGACATGAGGGTGAGTAAATGACAGTATTTTCATTTATGAATTATTCCTTTAAAAAACTTGTTGTCTTTTAATAAACCCACTTAGTTTATATGTGACCATATGAAGAAGCGTTATAAAACAAAAATCACTAATTCTCACAAAAAAGAATAACTCCAAACAAACATCAGACTAGAATAACACACACAAAAACACAAGACTAACATCAGACTAGAACAAAACGAACACACACACACACACACACACACACACACACACACACACACACACACACTGATCTCCTACAGATGCATGATGAATGCACAGGATGGGCACGGCTTCTTTAAAAAGCTGTGTGTGTGTGTGTGTGTGTGTGTGTGTTGCTATGTGACAGATGCAGCATGTATCTTCAGGCACGGCTTCTGTGAAAAGTACTCTTCATTTATCAATAATTGGGCCTTAATTTCATCTGGCAGAGACTGGAGCGGACAGCAGCACACCCTCACCGCAGTTCACACACACACACACACACACACACACACACAAAAAAAAACAAACACTCGTTCACAAACACACACACACACACACACACAGCAAACACTCGTTCATTCGTTCAGAATAATTGACTGAATCTGATCTGTGCTCTCGGTTCTGATGGAGCTCACAGTGATGTTTTCAGGGTTGTTGGAAACCTATCTATCTATCTATCCTTTCCAGGTTTTCCAGATGAAGCTCAATTGAAACGCCTCAAAGTAAACCAACAAAACATCAGATATTTAGCTTTCAAACTAGTTCATTAAATCGCATTTTATTCGGTCTTGTGCAGATTATCCATTAATAGCATCTCTGACTGTCCGTTTGCACACCAGGCCTTTTCATTTCATCATTAAATAAACAGATTGTTAATCTGTTCGACACATTTTACAGCTTGCAGCGTAATCTCATGTCCAGTAATCTCTCTCTCTCTCTCTCTCACTGTCTCTGCTGCTCGCTTATCCCTGTTAATTTAATTACAAATGACATGATTAAAAATTCATTAAAGTATTAGAAATAAAGAACATGTATTTCCATCAGGGAGATGCGATTAGTACACTGACCCTCGCGGCTCGGGCCCCTGGAGTATTTTACCCTCTCATCTCTGTCTCAGGGGTTTTATGGTAAAATTTAATTAATTTTGTCATTTTTTTAAATCACATTTGTTATTTTATTATCTTTTTTATTAAACATACAGAATGAATCCTCTGTTATTAAAGCAAGAGTTTCCTTGTTTATTACTAAGACAGCTGAGACTTCTTCATTCATCTATTTATCTGTAATGTTATTTTAATATATTATATACTATTAGATACTTATTTGATACATTTTTAGTATTTTTATTTTTCTATTTCTGTCTTTGTATTAATTTGCTAAATTTTTATTTATGTCCGTATTTTTATTTTTTACGTTTTGGTCATTTTAGTACATTAAGTTAAGCTAAATTAACTATATATTTCAGTTAACGTCAATTTTATTTTTGGGTAATGAAAATATTTTAATACAAATAGTTTGTTATTTTAAATGTATATATATTTATATGTATAATTTTTTAACTTTACATCAGGTTACAGTAAATGAAAATAAGAAATATTGTTTAGTTTAAGTTTAAGGTTTATATATATATATATATAGATATATATATATATAATATAGATATATATTTAAAATGTATTAAATATTAAGTAATGAAAATATTTTAATTTAGTATATATTTTACATTTAAATATTTTAACATTTTAGTGAATTATAATAACCCTGAGCTGTATGAATGTAAACAGTTTTCAGTGTTTTTATTTATTTTATTTTATTTAAAAAAAAAAAAAAAATCCTGGCCATGAGGGCGAACAATCCTGTAAAATGAGGCGAGGAATATCATCCTAAAACACACTAAATGCACAAAACAGAATGATATAAATAATTGTTTTCAAACAGGTTTCCATTGATCCCCGGGACAGGAGACAGTGCTTATACAGCCCCAAAAGGCCGTCTGGAACATCTTAAGAAGTAAGGATTGATCAAACGAGGTGCTTGCGTTTAGTGGTATGAGATCTTTATTCTGATATAAATCTTCTGATTGCGTCCTCAGGTGTGAACGGGGTCGCTGGTTTGGCAGGTGAGAGCTTGTGTCAGGTGTGATCGTCATGTGCTCGCGGTTCACGCGTCTCAGGAGAGGCGGCATAAATGACACATTTGTCATGCTCCCTTCCCAGATTAGATTAGTGCGCTAATTCCACGGCGAGACTCGCATGGCGGAGCGCCATCCCTCCATTAGCGTTATTACTGACGGTGTTTGCAGCAATTAATTGTCAGTCAGTTAATGCAGAGAGATCGGAGCGATTGCAGTGACCTGACAGAAGACTAGAAGGCTGCAAACGAACATCACTAGAGTGACAGATTTGAAGTGCACTACATAGGGAGCGACTCGAATGCTTGAAAGAGATATTGTTAGTGTTTCGCTAAGCTGACCACATGATCAAATAAACATAAAAACACACCAAAAAACACACATAGGGTGCATTTTTTTTATGAGAAATACTATGTTTTAATTTAGACTGAATGATAAGTTTGAACTTTGCTTATGCAAACCAATAAATCAAACTCTGACTTATCATCATGTTTTTGTTTGGTATGCTGGGTTTCATTAGCATCAGTACAATAAAAGAACAAGATTTCGATAGATTATTTTGATTTTTGGATTTTTGGAGTGTCACACACCAAACACAATGATAACATATAGTGCTTTTTTTGACATAGATGAGCCCATAGATGACCTCCTGAAGTGAATCAATGCGTTTGTGTAAGAAAAATATCCTTATTTAAAAAGAGATACGCACGTTCACCAAACATCTGCTAACTGTTGAGTGCGCGTTCATTCCGGAGGATGACGTAGACGTAGCATAAGTTTTAAATATGGATATTTTTCTTGCACAAATGCATCAATTCACTTCCGGAGGCCTTTATTAACTTCCTGGAGCTGCGTGGAGCACTTTTTATGATGGATGGAAGCCCTTTTTTGGGCTTCAAAATCTCAACACCCATTTGCTGCCATTATACATTTTTTATTTTAATATAACTCTGTTTGTATTCGTCTGAAAGTTGAATGTCATACACACCTAGGATGCCTTGATGGTGAGTAAATCATGAGGTCATTTTTATTTTTGGGTGAACTATCTCTTTAAGTGTCAGTCTGAGCACTAATAGGTATGTGTTTGTGTGTGTTTCTATCCAGTGGTTTTGGTGTGTTTGTGACATGTCAGCGTTTGATAAGCAGATGGCCCGCGTGTCTGTACCTGCTCACCGTGGGGACGGCACTCAGTGACCCGGTGCAGTGTGGGTAGAGAGCGGGTGTCAGCAGTCTTTCCGAACGCCACGCTCTAATGAATAATAATCCCGCGCGCGTGACAGACGGCGGGGGGTAGTTTCGGGGACGGGGAGAAACTTGAAGGCGATGCTAATTCAGTAATTCCACCAACTCCTCGGACGGATGTTTTTGTCATTTCTGGACGGGCTCCAAAGCGGAGGGAGGGGTGACGTTCCCTTTGATGAAGAGGCTCACCTTTACAGCGGGAAGCGTGTGTCTGCGACGCAGAGCCGCGCTCTCATTAATAACGTGATCGGGTCAACACAACCTCTCTTGTCTGAATATATGAGAGTTCTACAGTAAGTTTGAGATGTCCCTGTGCGGCCCGAAGGCTCCACCTGTGTGTTTACACACGGATTCGTAATACAGCATCACCGAAACACAGGAACACAAGGACGGGACGGAGTCACGGCCAACGCCAAAGCCAAAACAATCACACTAAATCAAAATCAACTCTCAATAGACAATAAAAGAAATAAAAATCACTTTTACTATAAGCGATATATTCATAGCACTGTTATATTAGTATTATTTATATAGTACATTGTAAAAAAACAAAAAAAAAAAAGTTCATTTTTATAAGAAAATACAAGAAAAGTGTTTTTCTACTTCAAAATTTCATGTTTAATTCACTGTGTTACTTGGTGATTCTTAGTTATTGTTTTAATTTTCTAGCAATTTCTAGGTGAAACTTTTTTTTTTTTTTTACCAGTATATTATAGTTTTTATCAATATTTGAACTGTGTTTTATTTTTATTATTTAAAAAAAAAATCCCCATGTCCTTTTGACTTTTTTTATATTAATATTTAGGTTTAGTAATTTTAATAATTAATAATAATAAAGTTAATAATTTTAGTGCTTCAATTTAAACTAAAAGAAAATTAGAATTACCTCACCAACTAACTGAAAAAAGTGATTTTTTTTTAATCTTTTTTATATTGTACTGCATGTACAATAAATATTTTTATGTTTTATATAATCCTAAATAAAAATTTTAAAAAAAATTCCAAATTTGTTTCATTTGTTTTATTAGCATTATTTGAACTATTATTTGATTTATTTATTTATTTATTTTTTAACAAAAATAATCCTAATTCACAATTTTGCAGATATGGCCAAAGAAATGTTTGCATTATCTGACCAACTTAATGCAATTTTGTTGTCAATTTTATCAAATTGCAAGTTTCTAATAAAGGTGATTTGTGGTGAAAAATCAAGAGTTTTAGTTTAAGTAGTTTTAGTTTAATTTTAGATCAAGATACATGCATTACTCGAGATGCAAAATGACATAAATTTAGATTTTTGAGATTTTTTGTTTGTTTTTTTGTTTTTTTTTTTGCATGTTTTAAGCATAAACTCGCTTAATTTTGATCCTTTAAAAAAAAATTGAAAAAACCCTTCTGCCATCATTCATCACAACATGTAAAAAAAAAATAACTTTAGAATAATGTTCAAGCTCATATCGAGGTCTCTGACGTGTGATTTTTGGATCTTGGTCAATCGCTGGAGACGCTGTTGAGATTTATTTCTGATTTCATTCAGAAATCTCCTCTGTCTTTGCTGTGGGTTTGTTCATGACGTTCTCTCTTTGCTGTAATTCGGGTCTCGTCGAGGTCTCATGGTGAGATGTGTGTGTTGGATCAAACTATTGTAATTTGCACAGCTGTCACACCCCGGCTGCAGCGTTGCACTCTGGGTAAAGTGTAACACATTTGACTTGTCAAAACGTGCACCGCTGCGATTATCAATGACACACGTTTGCATGTGTGATTGCACCCCTTCTTCTCCTGAATTCAGTTCTCTTTCTCTTTCTTCCCTGCGTGTTTCTTGCAAATAACGATCAGAAATAGTTTACGTGTTTTTGATGCATTTGGAGGTTTGAGTTATTAGCTTATAATGCCGCTTCGAAGGCTGTATCTGTCATGTCTGTCTGTTTTTACTGCGCTCTGTGTTTTTTACACATCCAGAAATGCACTGGACTGAGTTTAAGAGGATTCAGAAATATCATAAGTTGTGATAGACTGATATATAAGCCATTAGTTGATTCTCTTAAGGGTGAGTTGGTTTTAAAGACAGTTTAAAACAGAGGCACACTCTCAGAAAAAAAGGTACAAAAGCTGTCACTGGGGCAGTACCTTTTCAAAAGGCACACCTTTGTACCTAAAATGTCCATAATGGTACAAAAAAAAAAAAAAAAAAAAAAGATAAACAATACACTGATTGAATTTTTATATTTAAAATTGATTTAATAAAAATGTTGTGCAACTTTTAAACTTGATTAAAGCTGTAAAACAAAGTCAATTTGTAATTTCCATATAGTTGTGTTGAATTAATTTAGTTATCAGTGTTATTTTAGTACAGTTGAGATACTTTTATATTTTTATATTTTCCATTTTAATTCATGTTTTAGTCATTTTATTGTGACTTTGTAATTTTTATTAGTTATCCTTTCAGTTTAATTTTGAATTAAACATCGTTAAACTAATAATTTTAGCATTTAAACCTGCAATTTATTAGTTATAGTGACTTTTATAGTGACTTTTATTTTAGTTGAACATAGTAAAACTAATAGTTTTAACCTTTAAATCTGTAATTTTAAATAATATTTTAGTGATTTTATCATGTATTTGTCATTTTTATTAGTA
>NC_056592.1:1287110-1332110 GCF_018340385.1 Cyprinus carpio
GCCAACATCTTCATACGCACTGTATATCATAATTTAAAACACTGAGTACCTAGCAGGTTTATACTAAAAGTAAAACCATTCAAAAATTGAAAAGTGAGTGACGTGTGGCCAAGTATCTCTCTCTCTTTCTCAATTTAATTAAATTTAAATAGCTTTATTGGCATGACAAAAATACATTTGTATTGCCAGAGCATTAAGATAATAAAGAAAATGGTTTAACATCTGTACATTTATTTATATATTTTAACTAATATGTAATATATAACTAATATGGAAATGTCATATACACAGATACATATAGAAAGAAAAATTTTACATATATATATATATATATAGAGAGAGAGAGAGAGAGAGAGAGAGAGAGAGAGTGCTTAGCAGTGTTATTATAGTTAACTAAAACTAAAATCTTAAAAATATATAGTGAAAATATATATATATATGCTAAATACCTATCAGAGTTATTATAGTTATAGTATATATATATATAGTATATATATATATATATATATATATATATATATATATATATATATATATATATATATATATATAGTATATATATATATATATATATATATAGCCAAGGCAACTTTTCAAATTTTCTTTTAGTTTAACTAAATAAAGTATACTAAAATAGCTTAAACTAAAACAAACATGACTTAAACCTATATAGACATATTATAAAAAATTTTTTTTAAAAATACTTAAAATTACAAAAACAACAAATTCACTAAAACTTTAACTAAAATTAAAATAACCAGACAATACAAAAATAAAAAGCTAATTCAAAATACGAATAAAACTAAAATAGTTTCTCACTGGTACCAAGTGAATATATTTCCTTATGAAATATTAAAAATTGTTGATCAATCAGGTCCTTAATATCACTTTCCCTTCATTTTGGAGGGAAATCAACTGCAAAAACATCCGTTAAGTGTTAACATGATGGAAAGTGATATTTTGGACACAAGAAAAACTATAAATGATCAACATTCCAAATATTGCTTAGAGAAAAATGAGTTACACTTTACAGTAAGGTTCCATTAGTTAACATTAATGAATGCGTTAACTAAGAATAAGCATTGCATTTGTTGCAGCATTTATGAATCTGTTTTAACATTGGTTAATAAAATACAGCTGTTTATTATTAGTTCATAGTTTTTACCTTTATACAGGACAAAGTGAGGGACGGATCGAACTCGAACGCACCTGTCTCTCAAAATCACTCAAATCAGTTTGATCATTTCTACAGATCAGAAGATGATGGAATGGGTCAAATTGGTGAAAAATTACAAGCTACTGATAAAGCAATTCTTCTTCTCGTTTCAGAAGTCCACTGACATGAAGCATGAGATTGTCATGGTTCGCTCGGTGCAGGTGTGCAACTGCAGAGAGAGAAAGAGAGTGTTATTCATCCCCAGGGGGCACTGTTAGCCCTCCACTTCAACATCAACAACCTGCTCCATGTGGCCCCCAAACACACACACACACACACACACAGCTGCAGAAGGTGCTGGTGACAGACATTAATTTGGTGCTTCATATCATGACACAAAAGACATCTTCCATCAAGAGTCCACACGCCCTTCTGCTCATCTGAGAATCCAGAGCACAGGTGTCTGTTCACTGCCTACAGAAACATCCCACGCGCAACCAGCACTTATGAGTGGAGAAACTTACCTCCGTAATCCAAACTCGACATCAAACCTGCCGTCACACGTTTAGATATATTCCCTTTTACATTCTTTATATTTACAATAATATATGTTTTTGTTTCTAACTAATATTTGTATAATATTTTTAATATTTGCATTGAAATATATAAACATAAAATTTATATATAAATAATTTTTTTTTTTACTTGTAAATATATTTTTATAATATTTGATTATTTTCTACTTGAGAATACTTTTCACTATTTGTATTTGACTAGTAAAAACAACAAACATTGCTTAAAAGTCATTCTTGCTCTTCTTAAAATGTTTTTTTTTTATTAATATTTAAATTTAAATTTTTATAAATTATTACAATTATTTTTTTTTTGGGGGGGGGGGGGGGGCTAATATATTTTTATAATATGTTTAAATACAATGAACGTCGCATTTTCTACCTGAAAATACAAGTTAAATACAATGAACGTCGCTAATAAAACATTCTTTCTTTTCTTCAAATGCATTTTTATTAATATATAAAATAATAGTAGTATAAAATTTCTAAATTATACAAAAAGGATTTTAGTTTATAGATATATATATATATATATATATACTATATTGGGAATGTTAGATAAACATAAACAGGAGATTATTTTACAAAACGTCACATGTGAACTTGAATAATTTAGATAACCCGTGACTGTTTAAATGTTTAAAATCATTATAGAGAAACTGTGTGAGTGACTTGTGGGAATGTTAGATAAACAGAGGAAAGTTGCTGCTACTACACACGGTTAACACACTGAGAACAGGACACACGCACGGCAGAATCCCACAATCCTCCACCTCCTGCTCCCAAAGCCCATCTGAGCCGCTGGACTTGAAAGCAGGAGAATGTGGGAGACTTGTGTGTTTTGATGTCCCTGTGTGTGTGTGTGTGTGTGTGTGTGTGTGTGTGTGTGCTGTATTTCAGAGTAGTGTACTGTACCCATCTGGACAGCAGGCTGTGTGTGAGCACGTCCTCTGATCATGTGTGGTGGGGTGGACGCACACACACACACACACACACACACACAACCCTGAGGCCTCTGTGACCTCACCAGAGCTGGGAGGTCAGCTGGTCATCATCTTCTCATCACTGACTGATGTCACTAACAGTTGCCAAACAAACTCTTTTTGTGTGTCCAAAAAACACACTTTTTCCCCAACTGCAAAAAACGTATTAATCATCCTTCTGTGTTTCTGTCTAGCAACTACCTGGCAACCACATAAAACACCTTCACTTTTACATAACAATGACTCGGAATACTTTAGCCACCACCTAGCAACACCCCAATAACTACACAGAACATCTGACCACTGTCTAGCAAGTGGCTAGCAACCGCTCAGAACACTTAAGCAACTGCCTAGCAACACCCTAGTAACTACCCAGAACACTTTGGCAATCAACCACTTAAAACATTATAAAACACTGCAAAACAATCAACCAACTTGCTACCAACATAGTTGCTACCCAGAACACTTTAGCAAATTTCTTAAAAGTGCCTATTAACCACTCAGCACTCTCTAACAACTGCCTAGCAACACCCTAGTAACTACCTGAAACACTTTGGCAACTGTCTAGTAAGTGCCTAGCAACCACTCAAAACATTATAGCAGCTGCCTAGCAACAGCCTAGTAACTACCCAGAACACTTTAGCAACTGTCTAGTAAGTGCCTAGCAAGCACTTAGAACACTCCAGCAACTGCCTAGCGACACCCTAGTAACCACCCAGAACATCTGACAACTGTCTAGTAAGTGCCTAGCAGCCAATCAGAACACTTTAGAGATTGCCTAGCAACACCCTAGTTACTATCCAGCACACTTTGGCAACTGTCTAGTAAGTGCCTAGCAACCACTCAGCACTCTCTAACAACTGCATAGCAACACCCTTGTTACTACCCAGAACAGTTTGGCAACTGTCTAGTAAGTGCCTAGCAACCACTCAGAACACCCTAGTAACACCTTACCCAGATTAGTAAAATAATTAGAAAACACTTGCAGTGCCATAGAAACAACTCAAAACACTTTAACTACCACCTAGCAATGCCCTAACAACCACCCAAACACTCATAGTGATACCCCAATAGACAACACCCTAATAACCATCCAGAACACCTTATCACAGTAAGTGCCTTTAAATCAC
Organism: Cyprinus carpio; assembly: GCF_018340385.1. Taxonomy (NCBI): domain Eukaryota; kingdom Metazoa; phylum Chordata; class Actinopteri; order Cypriniformes; family Cyprinidae; genus Cyprinus; species Cyprinus carpio. The sequence continues at coordinate 1,290,952 of NC_056592.1, forward strand.
TCAGAACACCCTAGTAACACCTCAGCCAGAATAACCAGTAAGGAGACACTTGCAGTGCTGTAGAAACCACTCAAAAAGAATTAGCAACTGCCTAGTAACACCCTAGTAACTACCCAAAACACCTTGCAACAACTGCCTAGTAAGTGCCTAGCAACCACCCAGAACACCCATGAAACACCTTGCCCAGAAAACAAGCCAGAAGACACTTGCATTGTCATAGCAACCACTCAAAACACTTTAGCAACTGCCTAGTAACATCGCAGCACACCTTAGCAACCACTCAGAGCACCCTAGTCCAAACCACTCAAAACACTTTAGCAACTGACAAACAACAACTGTCATAGCAACCACTCAAAACACATTAAAAACCCCATAACAACACCTTAGCAACCACTCAGAACACACTAGTAACACCTTGCTCAGAAAAAAACAGCCAGAAGCCACTTGCAGTGTCATAGCAACACTCAAAACACTTTGGCAACTGCCTAGCAACATATTAGCAACCACTCCTAGCAACACCTTAGCAACCACTCAGAACACCCTAGTAACACTTTGCTCACAAAAATGTCATAGCAACCACTCAAAACACTTTAGCAACTGCCTAGCAACACCTTAGCAACCACTCAGAACACCCTAGTAACACTTTGCTCAGAAAAAAACAGCCAGAAGACACTTGCAGTGTCATAGCAACCACTCAAAACACTTTGGCAACTGCCTAGCAACACATTAGCAACCACTCAGAACACCTTAGTAAAACGAGCACCTTGCTCAGATAAAACAGCCAGAAGACACTTGGCAGTGTCATAGCAAACCACTCAAAACACTTTGGCAACTGCCTAGCAACACCTTAGCAACCACTCAGAACACCCTAGTAACACCTTGCTCAGAAAAAACAGCCAGAAGACACTTGCAGTGTCATAGCAACCACTCAAAACACTTTAGCAACTGCCTAGCAACACCTTAGCAACCACTCAGAACACACTAGTAACACCTTGCTCAGAAAAAAACAGCCAGAAGACACTTGCAGTGTCATAGCAACACTCAAAACACTTTGGCAACTGCCTAGCAACACATTAGCAACCACTCAGAACACCTTAGTAAAACCTTACCCAGAATAACCAGTCAGAAGACACTTGCAATGCCATTGTAACTACTCAAAACACTTCAGCTACCTCCTAGCAACACCCTAGTAACTATCCAGAACACATTGGCAACCGTCTGTTAAGTGCCTGTCAGTTATTCTAATAGTTAATATAATAATTATAATAGTATAATTATTATAATAGTTAGTATAATAATTATAGTGCTCCTGTAGCTCAAGTGGTAGAGCATTGCGTTAACAAGCGCAAGGTTGGGGGTTTGATTCCCTGGGAACACATGATAGGTAAAAATTGATAGCCTGAATGCACTGTAAGTCGCTTTGGATAAAAGCGTCTGCTAAATGCATAAATATTTAAATTAAAATTTATTTATTTATTCGAAACAGCCTAGTAACGCCCTACCCAGAATTACCAACAGGAAAACACTTGAAATGTCATTGTAACCACTCAAATCACTTTAGTAACAGCCTAGCAACACCCTAGTAACCATCCAGAACAACCTTGGTAACCTTAGCAACTCCAGTAAATTCCATTTAAACTATATATTAGATTCCATGTATTGTAAGTTGCCAGCCAGCTATTGATTGATTTATATTGAATTATTAACTTGCCAGCGCTATTTTTATTCACATTTGGTGCTTGGTTCATTTTAAGTTGTGGACTCTGCGTCTGACCTGACATGTTCTAAAATAAATGCTCTTGAAATCAGACATCCACCTGCACACACACACACACACTCAACACAGCATACGAACACTGGAATGTAAACAAGAGCGTTAGGTTTGGAGTGTGTGTGTGTGTGTGTGTGTGTGTGTGTGTGTGTTGTGTGTGTGTGTGTGTGTGTGTGTGTGTGATCAGTGTTTGTGTGTGTTTATGTCTGGATTTAGACAGGTTTCTCTGGTCATCTGCAGTGACCTCTCACACTGCCAAAACTCAAATGATCCACAAAATATGTTCTGGAAAAAAATAGGTGTGTGTGGAAGAATCAGACAGTAGATCTAAACAAAACGACGCGAAGCTGTATTATCAGGCGTACCTGGAGTGAATGTGTTTGGAGAATGTGGTTTGAATCTTGTAAATAACTGGATTTTTATATTAAACTCTGAAGAGGAGTCCCAGCCACATTTAGCAGCGCTGTGAATGTGGTCTTGTACTCTTTCCACTTTGCCGTCTCCTAATAACTTTGATTTTCCACAGTACTGCAGGAGTTTGAAGACTGTTTGCTACATCTTCACCATCATCCAGCAGCTCCATCGCCATGGGAACTGATGATGCCAACGAGAGTCGGCCGCTAATTGGTTCGCTCGGTTCTAACAGCTTCTTGGAAGCGACTAGTTTTCAGTGTATCCACTCATAACACCACATGTTTCTGAAAGTCTCTTCTGCTCACCAAGGATGCACTTATTTTAATAAATTTTTTACCCATTAGAAAACCAAGACTTCATGTTGGTTAAGTAGCACGAAAAACAAAACGGTTATTCAAACTCAGAATATAAATTATATACAGAAAGCATGCAAAGAAGGTTCCCCATCAATCAACATTTGAACATTTTTGTAAGGATTTTGAATATATATATATATATTATTAATTTTATTTTATTTTATTTTTTTACTTAAAATTAGTGATTTTGTTGTTTTTATTATTTAAAAAAAATTATATAGCTATATATTTAGTTATTTATTGCATTTAGTTATTTTATGACTTTGTGTTAAACCAACAAAAAATTAGAAATATTGTCTTGGCAAATTTTTTCTTGTTTTAGTTAACATTTTTTTCAAGTAACATTATTAGTATCAGTATTAGTAATAATAATTATTATTTTTTTAATGGTTTTAGTTAATGATAATAACCCTACCCTTATTATTGTAATTAAATTTGAGTAAATATAAGAATTAAAAATTAAAAATCACAGTTTAAGGGGCAAAAGTTACTTTCTCTCACTGGTTACTGGTTTGGCATTGTATTCCGGCCACTGCGGTGAAAACTCGTTTACGCAGAATGTCCTCCGTTTGTGAAGCAGGACAGATGTGAATGTTGACGGATGTGTGCAGAGCAGTGTTTCCTCTCCTCTCGATGAGCCCCAGCACAGGAACCGCGTGTCCCTCGAGGGCCTCTGTATGAGGAGCGCTGTCTCCGGTAACTCCAGCGAAGCCGTGTGAATGTCCCGGTGACGCGGGGGAAGATGGCGGCGTGGTTGGCATTGGTTGGCACAGAAATGCATCCTGGCATCACTGCAGGCCACGACAATCAGCTCCAGGCGCTGACAAGCCTGTTGCTTAGCAACCCTATTGAACTTTGGCCTGCTTTACTGTGTTTCCAACACTCCTCGAGAGAGAGAGAGAGAGAGAGAGAGAGAGAGAGAGAGAGAGAGAGAGAGAGAGAGAGCATCGGAGCGGTGTGTGTTCTATGATTTTGGTTTTAAAATATACAAATATATGAAATATTTTACTTTCGATGTATGAATTTAAGAACAGTGTTATATATATATATATATATATATATATATATATATATATTTCACAAACTTAAAAACGTAATATTTTTCTATATTTTACCTCTTTAAAAGCCTCTTTGATATAAAATATATTTAATAAAATATATTTTTAATCCACTGTTAAATATTTTACATATTTTGAAAACATTTTTTAACCTTTAAAAGTAAGAACAGTGTTTTTAAAATATTATTTCACTCTTAAAGATATATATTGTATATATTTTATATATCTATATTTTGCCTCTAAGTACTATGTGAAAGCCACTGCAAATTTATTTATATTTTTTTTCATAAGATAAACAAACATGTTTTTGAAATGTAATATTTAAGATACTTTATTTATATATTTTATATGTTGTTTTTTTTCTGTTTATTTTGTTATTTTATATTTTATTATTTTTTATTTCCAGTTGTTTTATTTTAGTTTTATGAATTTTATTTAATTTATTTAATTTTTATTTATTTATTTATAATATATAAATATGGACTGAATCCTTTCTATGATATTTAACACTCAAAAACACAATTACATTTTTTTTTAAATCCAATTTTAATAAATATTTTACTTTTGAAAGGTTATTTTACACTTAAAAGAACGGTGGTTTTACCATGTTATCAGATGCTAATACCGTGGTATTATCATGATGATAATGGCAGAAAACATGATGAAATCTTGGTGCCTTCTACCAACCTTTTTAACAATTGTGAAATAATATTAAACTTTTAAAGACATATATTTCTAAAACTTTAAGTAAAGCAACTACAGTTTTACTTTAAAATAATGACATATTTAACTTTGAGGAAATATATTTTTGAAATGTAATATTTAAGATATTAAGATATTTTATTTACAGACGTTCAGATATTTTATTTTAGTTTTTGCTGTTATTTTGTATTTTATTTTATTTTAATTGGTTTAATTAATTTTAATATTATGTTTTTATTAATGTTTAATTTGACATTTTTAAACATATTTATTTTTTATTATTTGCATTTATTTTATTTTTTGTCAATTTAGTATATTTTTATTTTATTTTATTTTATTGTCCATTTAGTATATTTTTATTTTATTTTATTTTATTTTATTTTATTTTATTTTATTTTATTTTATTTTATTTTATTTTATTTTATTAAATGTTTTTTCTCCCATTTATTTTATTTTTTTTAATGTTTTTATTTTATTTTATTTTATTATTTTGATTTGATTTGACTTGATTTTCACAGAAGTCTGAATGGAAATAGTGTTTTCGGTCAGCTGTGTTCTGCTCTAAATCAAACACACTCCTGAATCTCTGGCAGTCTGTTGCAAGAGCCGTCGGTTCTGGAGCGTTTGACGGATCCAAACCCTTATTCACACACAGCAGATCGTTCACACTGGTTTGTTAAGTCCGTCTTGCTCGACGTGTCCGAGCACATGTCCAGGAATCCCGTTCTTTTGTCTATATTTTAACACCAGAGAACTGAAACATGCTCACGATGCTTTCAATTAACCTTTTGGATTATTAGTTCAAAACCAACATCCTCTTTTGATTGGCCCTATTTTAGAGCCATCCAGTGTGTGTGTGTGTGTGTCTGTGTGTGTGTGTTTGAAGAGAGCAACTAATGGTTTTAATAATGTTTATGAGAGCTTTGGTATTTCCCCTACAGCTGCATTCATTCTCTGCAAAGTGCCAAGCGCTTTCTGGACGTGAAGAGAAAAAAGGCTTTAAACGAAACAGATGTGTGTCTCTAGTGTGTGTGGAGCCTCTTACGCTCCAAACACTTACGCAACACGCATGCATGCATGCAGAAAAAACCCGATGCATGAAAAACAGGGAATTTGAGTCCTGCAGCCTCACCTGTGCATGTTTGCACCTGTGTGATTGACAGCTCTTCAGCTTTTGATCTTTGTGATCTACGGTAAAACCCGCCGTGATTTAAAGAGAGTTTTATTCCCGGGAATCGTGGAAGGGAACTGACTCACTGGGTTTGATGTTTGGAGCAGTGAATCATGGGAGGATTGGAGCAGCTGGGGGTCTCGTGGAAAGAGTTGTCCACTTTGATCTGCTTTGATAAAAAGAATTACTTTACAAACTTTATTTAGCAAACACTGTTCATGCTTAGAGCTCAAAGCGCGAGTAATGGAACCCAACACATTGATGTTTATTGATCACATATGACAAACAAATAAAGAAAACACATGCTAATTAAAATTCAGTATGTTTTTACGATTTGTATCTGTAATAATAAAAAGAATTATGTTAAAACAAGCTTTATTTACCAAACACTTTTCATGCTTAGAGCTCAAAGTAAGAGGAATGTTAACAAAAACCTGAAACATTGATGTTTATTGATCGCATATGACAAACAAAACTGAAATATTTTTTACAAATGAAAACTATTTATAATTTGAACTGTTCATAAAAGAAATCACTTGCACTATATTTACCAAACTTAATCATATTTACCCAACGCTTTTCATGCTTGAAGCACAAAGCACGAGGGATGTAACCAAAAACATTCATGTTTATTGATCGCATAGAAACAAAGAAAACCTGTGCTAATTAAAATGGGATTTTTACAAATTAAAATTTTACCAGTATTTACAATTTGTTTCCATTTAAGTTTCAAAATTTTCTAGTTATTTTTTATGTTTTATATTTATTTTTATTTCCATTTAATTTGTTATTATTGTAGTTTATTACGGGCCATTTAAGTGTATTTATTTTTAGAATATTTTAACATTTTATTCAGTAATTGCACTTTTGGAAATTGTTTTGTTGGTATTCAGTTGTTTTATCATTATTTTATTTTAAATATTTTTTATTTGTTTTGTTTAATTAAATTTTATGTTTTTATTTTCCCCCAATTATTTTAGTTTAATTTTTATTTTTAATTCCATTTAATTTAAAATTATAATTTAATATTATAAATTTAAATTGTTACTATGTGCATTTAAGTTAATTGATGTGTTTATTAATACTTTGAGACTTTATCCAGTGATTAATCTTTTGATGTCATTTTATTATAATAACATAAATTGTTGCTTTAAATAATTTGATTTAATTAGACAATTTATTGTCAATTTATGCTGAAATTTATTTTTCTTGCATTTCTTTCTTGCATCTCTGTTTTTATTAAGGGGCCCTAAATATTTGGACATTCAGTTTGATTTACTGTTGCTGTTTTCACAGTCAGAATCTCTTTCTCTTTGCGTATTAAAATATGATACAGTAGAGCTTAAATAAAGGTTAAACAAGAAACGTCTGAGCAGGAAGGAAATTAATCAAAGCATCACTTCCAGAGTCTTTCTTGTTCATAGTGAGTTCATAATGGAGCGTTCACGGTTTGTTATTGTAATAAAATCCCTAATAAATCTTAATTTATGCTTCAGTTTCACAGTTCAGTATGTCTGCTGTCGCTGGGCTCGGTTTAGATTGAGTTTGTGCTCCTGTCGAGTCACTAATCGAGCCGCAGGATCAAACCTCTGTGAGAGTCAATCGGGAAACAATGAGACACAGAATAGAAACTACACTTCTATATGTTTTAAAGTAAATGTAAGTGCTGTTTGATCATGCAAAACACATGGCCTGTGGTGTTATTTTAGTATCTTTGAGATACTATTGTAGTTCTTATTAATATTTTAAATTAGTTTTTATTTTAAAATTTTCTGTTTTCATTTTAATTTAAAAATGTAAAAGTTTTTGTTTTTTATTTCTATTTCTGTTTATATGTATATCTAGTTTTTATTAATATTTATTTCACTTTTAGTTTGCTATTATAGTACATCAAATTAAAACCAATTAAAGTGGGAAATGTTGCCTTAGCAAAAAAATGTTTTATTTTAGTTAATGTTCATTTTATTTCAGGTAACATTTTTTTATTTAGTTTTTTATTTTATTTATTTTTATTTTATGTTATTTTATTTTATTTAGTTAATGTAAATAATCCTGTTATTTAATTAACTAAAACTAAAACCATAAAAAACTGTTACCTGAAATAAATAAACTAACTAAAAAAACTAAAACTGAAATAAAAATGAATAAAAACTAAATAAACATAATAAAAAAAGAGTAACTAATAATAAAGACAAATCCCTTTATTGAAAAAGAAAATAAAAGCTAACTGAAATAAAATAATATATATAAAAACGTAAACTTATTTTAGTTCAGCTAGTTTCCAAAGCAATATTTCTCATTTCTATTTAAACTTGATGTACTAAAATAACTAAATCTAAAATTGAAATAAAAATTTATAAAAAGTATATAGACATATTAAAAACACAAAACAAAAGTACTAAAACTTTATCTATAATTAAAATGAAAGCCGACACTATAAAAACTAATTCATCTTTATTAATCAATATTTTATTTGTTTATATTAATAGTATCTCAATACTAAAATAACTGGCTGGGGTGTTGCTATGTGGTTGCTAGGTTGGTTACTAGGTGATTTTGTCTCAAGTTTCTGAGATTTCCAGCTCTCTTTACATGACTCGGGTCTCTGGATAGCAATGATGAATCTTTATTTCTCTGTTGGGATGTGTTTTACTATCGCTGTGTGGTAGATTGCATGACTTTACTGTGTGAATGTGGTCTTTCTGTGTCTGTCTGTCATGCTCTTCTCACACCTGCATTAGCCCCGCTGCTGTAAAACACATTCCCCTTTTCATGTGGCATCTTTCCACAGATGTGACGGCCGTAAGAGGAAGTAATTGTGTGTGTGTGTGCTGCACATTCCTGCACCTGTGTGCTGCTGTGTGTGTGTGTGTGTGTGTGTGTGTGTTGGCGGATGGAGATATAATTGGAAGTGCTGGTCTCTCTGGCTGTTCTCTGCGTGGTCGGATCAGGGGCTTTAGGGTTGAGTGCAGGGGGTTCGAGGGCAGAAATTGGTCCCAGCTGTCAAGTCAAAGCTTGAGGAACTGATGGACAACACACACGAGCCGTCATTCTGTTCTCCTGTCCCACACTGTAAAAACATATTGCTACATTTATGAGAAATAAAAAAGTTTCATCAGAATTACGGGATATAAACTCAGAATTCAGACTTTCTTCTCTATTCTTCTTCTTTCCTCACTATTTTCACATAGTTCTGCATTTATCACTTTTTTTCTGAATTCTGGGTTTATATCTCGTAATTCTGGCTGACTTTATTGTAATTATGCATTTATCTTGCAGTTCTGACTTTCTTCTCTGAATTCAGATTTTTTTGCAATTCTGACATTTTTCTCAATTTTTGCAATTTTGCGTTTAGATAACAATTTTTACTTTTTTTCTGAATTCTGAGTATTAATCTCACAATTCTGAGTAGTTCTGATCTTGTAGTTCTGACATTTTTCTATGAATTTAGAGTTTGTCTCACAATTCTGCATTTAAATTGCAATTTTTACTTTTTATATGGTTAGGTAACTTTTTTTAATAGCATTTTTACAGTAAAAATTACACTTTTTTTAGTGCTTAACATCAAGAGAACTGCCAGCATTGTCAACAAAACACACTTTTGTTAGTAAAAATTGTGTAAAATTTCTCTAGATTTCAGTAACATATTTAAAAACTTATACTGGTCAAATACTAATCATAATTAACATTGATTGACAGGTGATTGGTATCATTTCCTCTCTATGTGTGTGCGTTGGCTGCTGGGAATGGCAGGTTGCCACGGCGCTGTGTCCATGGTGACGTGGGATTATTGTCTTTATTATGATTATTATGGGCTTTGGACATGCCAGAGCAGTTCGTTGAGGCGTGCCCACCTTCCCGCATCCATTCACATTCATTGTGCTTCTCCAAATAAATATTTATCAGTCAGAGTGGGCGAATGCTTCGTTTCGTTAGGACGTCCTTCAGGGGTCAGTGGACCACAGCGCGCCGAGAGACACCAGAGTTCAGGAGTTTGGTTTTAACAGCAGAGTTTGAGTCTGAGATCCTGCAATGAGATCACTTTCAGATCACAAACCAAACTCAGATCAGACAAGACAATAAACCTATTATGAAATAAAAGATCACATATAATTAACTAAAACTAAAACCAACATAAAACTAAAACCTTTAGTTACTTGAAATAAAATATTTAATCTATAGCTGCCAAGGCAACATTTCTCATTTTCATTTACTTTTACTTGATGTACTAAAATAACTGAAACAAAATAACTGAAATTAATATAAAATTATATAGACATAAACAAAACTAAATAACTAACAAAAACTAAAAAATATTAAAAACAAAGCAGACAATATAAAAATAAAATAAAATCCAAATATTAATAAAAAAATCAAATTGATATAAATAAGTTGCAGCATGTCTCAGATGATTAAAAAGTAACTTATATTGTGAAAAATTTTTTTATTTTTAATTGAAAGATTATGAAGACATTTTTAGAATAATGTGCACACACACACACACACACACACACACACACACACACACACACACACACACACACACACACACACAAAACACGATTCTCTCAAATCTCTCAAAACCTTAGAGAGATTAACAGGCTATTAAGATTATTTGCATTAAATATATACACATGATATATTTATCAATCTGGAAAATATTGCACATATTAAAGAAATATTTTAAAGACATTTTTAATTTCTGGGACTATGTGCACAAATAAAAAAGTGACGAAATACTTTACATTTTGAGGAAACATTATATAGACATTTATTATTTTTTTTGGAATAACATGCACAAATAAAAAATGTGACATTCTGGAAAATACAGTACATTTCAATGAAAGATTATAAAGGCATTTTTAATTTTTCATAAAATGCACAAATAATAAATTCTGACATTTTGGAAAATACATTTTGATGTCAGATTATGAAGTTTTTTTATTTTTATTTATTTATTTATTTTTAAATAATGTGCACAAAAAACGTGACTTATGGCTATATCTTGGAAAATAACCTACATTTTGATGAAAGATTATAAAGACATTCTAAATTTTTTGGAATAATGCGCACAAATATAAAAAAAATTCTGGAAATTACGGCACATTTTGGATGTAAGATTATAAAACCTTTTTTTTTTTTCTTTAAAAAATAATGTGCAATATTCATTCGCAATAAGACTGAATTAAGAAAGTAAATGTGTTTCATGATGCTCCCAAGGTGAAAACTTGACCCGTGTGAGCTGCGTGCTTTAAAGTCTTGCTTTAGACCCCGTTTGAAGCTCTGCTGGTCTGAAAAGTGCGCAGAAGTTCGCCGCGCGCGGTTGTAGGTGGCGCGGCGGATCTTCGTGGATTAACCAACATCCTGGAAATGCCTTCAGCTTTAACCCCAGCACCTCATTTCTGATGCCCTCTCCTCTTTCGTCTCCCTCCAGAGTAAATAAACCTTCATCTGGAGCGCGGCGAATGGCCGTCGGACTCCCAAACCGCGGCGCGGAGAGCAGTTTTTATCTGCGCTCCGCTCTTTTTATATCGTGCGGAGGCAGAGGCCTCGCGGGAGAATCAAGCCAAGCCTTTGAGGCCGCGGGCCGCGCGAGCGCTCATTTATTTCCGCGTCCAAAGCGAGGTCTGCGGGCAGAGGAGTGCGCCGCTCTCTGCCGCTCTTCCAAAAGGAAGATTATTTCAAAAAGAGGCCTATCTGCTGAGCCCGCACTTTTCCTGTATCAAACCTGCCTTTCAACAGCCGCCCGCGACGGTCCCGCTTTCAACATGCACTTTATGAGCAGCTTTAGGCCTGTGAGATGCAAATGTCCTCGTGAGGAGAACCTGTCAGGCCCCCGATAATCGTGATTGACGTGTGACCCGCGCGCGGATTACAGCTGGCCAATCTATCGAATATGCACCATATATTTGTGATGAAGTTGCTGCTGATATGTAAAATTGAGCAACATGTAATGCATTTTTAATGCATTTTATTATTTGTCCTAAATGTGTTATGTATTGAACTCCATCTCTGCTTTAGAGCAGAACTGGCATTGGAGTTGGTAAGTTTGAGTCATTAAAATGAATCAGCTCAGAGTTGATTCAACCATTCATGTGCAAAAATATATGTTGGTCATGTTGCTATCTATATAGGTGGATACAGTTGACAACAATTAAATAGTATTATTACGGTTATTTAGTCAAAACAGCATAGAATACGTCTTATTGTAGCTATTTTTACTGTGCTGTAGTTATATTAAAATTTTTTATTGTAATTGGCAACTATTTCTGTTGAGTTTTTTTTAAGCATTTAAAGAACAGAAATATTGAAATTGACTGAATGTTTCTCAAAAGTGAGCAACATTATGATAAATTCAAATATATTAGATATTTTTCTAAATAAAAAAATTATTTATTCTGTTTCTCAAAATTGAGCAACATTGTGATTATTTAAAAAAAATATGTATTAGATATTTTCCCTAATTTATTATCTTATTTTATTTATAAACTTTGTTATTATTATTATGATTATTTAGAGAAACATGCCATTAGAGTTTGTACAGTAAGTTTGATTTATTTATATGAATCAGTTCAGAACTGATATAACTGATTCATGTGCAAAAATATATGTAGGTCATGTTGCTATCTATATAGGTGGATATAGTTAAACATAATTAAATATAATTTTTAGTGTTCATTTAGTCAAAACTCCATGGCAAACACCTTATTTTATCATTCTTACAGTCTTGTAGTTATGCATTTTGAAACTTTTTTATTCTAACTGGCAACAATATTTTTTGGTTTGAAATAGTTATTTATATTTATGTCACAATAAATAACATAAAAAAATAAAAAAAATATATATATGTGAATTTGTTTTTTTTTTTTGTGTGTTTTTTTTTTATTGTATATATATAGATACAATTAGTGTTGATTCAGTGAGAAGAGCATGGAAAATTTCTCATTTTAACAATTTTTACTGTAGCTACGATATTAAAAATGTTGAATCTAATTGGCAATCTTTCACCGTTTCAGAGCAAAAATATTGAGATGCATATGAAAAATTGCCAAAATATAGAGATTTTTGAGAAAAAAATATTGAGAAAAAAAAACACTGATTCATATTTTTGTGGAAAACATTTAGATGATTGTTAAGTAAAAACATTTTTTTATTTAAAATATAAATATTTTGTAATATTATAAATGCGACATTTTTTAAACTTTTAATGCATCTTTGCATTTCTTATCCTTCTTCTTCTTCAAAAAAAAAATCCTTACTAACCTTACTTCTTAAAATGCATCTTAATGTCAAAACCTTAGCGAGATTAACAGGCCATTAAGAGTATTTGCATTAAATATACACACATGCTATATTTATGAATTTGTTGCTGTGTTATATGCATTATAATGCCTGTGCTCAGTAAAATAGGCCACTGTAGTGTCGATGTGTCAGCTTACACAATAGCTTATGAAATATTTCAGTAAGTAGCTTTCAACTCTGGCCTTTGAGTCTTAAATGAGGCATTAGATTCATTTCGCTCTGCAAACCTCTTCATTTTGACAAACCTGTTTTTCTTTTCTTTTTCCAGGAGTGGATGTGCCCCGTACTTGAACTTGGGCAGGATTTTTTTTCTAGCGTGAGGCCCGTGGCACCTGTACCAACCGCAGGACCGTCTGCTTGGCATTCAGCGTCCAATAACACATTTGTGGGATAAACTCTGACACACAAACACAGAGGCTGTGGGCCGACCGCTGGTTAGGAATGACAGAGGTCTGGTAGACACGTTGTTTTAATTGCCAGTGTGAAGATGCCCCAGCTGGGCTCTGGGAGGAGCGGGACGGTTATCCGGGGAGGTCGGGATGGGAATTTTTAGGGGGGAATTCTGTCTGGAGGAATGCGCTGTAACCCGATCTCTAAATGAAGAGAATGAAAGAGTATTAAAGGCGTTTCGCTGGCCCTCGTGCCCCTCAGCCGGGGCCGCAGGTGTTTGGCAAATACTGTGTTTTGTGAAGGAAAAGCTGCAGGCTGTGTTTATGTCATCATTCCTGTCTACAAGTCACTCTCTCCCTTACAAACTGGAACACTGGAGCAATTCAACAAAATGCACTTGCTGTTCCATCAAACTCGCTTTTTTAAAAACTTTTTTCTTGCCTTTTTTTTCCCCTCTAGTTGACTTTCGGGATAGAACGTCCTTTCTTCAGAAAAGCTTACTTACATCCTTTTCTGCCTTTTTCTCTTTTTTTTTTCTATCTGCTAAATTTCCCACAGAAAATAATCTGTCTAACTGTGATATTATATTCTATAAAACATTACATTTTATATATGAAATGTATTGAATGTGTGTATATATGTAATGTATGAAATTAAATATATTTAATGGTATCTTATAATTTAATTAATATAACATAATTCAGATATTAAAACTATAGATATATATTACATTATTAGTCATATGATGTCTTCCATAAAACATATTTTGTTATATATATATATATATATATATATATATATATATTATATATATATATATATATATAGAAATTAAGTATAATTATATGTATTTTATATTTAAATGTATTTGAATTATATACATACATTTTAATAATTTGCTATAATTAATACATTATAAAATATACTTATACTTAAACAACTGAGATATTAAAACAGTATTTTTTTATATATATATATATATATATACATACAGGTCAAAAGTTTGGAAACATTACTATTTTTTATGTTTTTGAAAGAAAGTCTCTTTTGCTCATCAAGCCTGCATTTATTTGATCAAAAATACAGAAAAACAGTAATATAGTGAAATATTATTACAACTTAAAAAATAATAGTTTTCTATTTGAATATAACTTTAAAAAAAAATTAAACTGTAATTTATTCCTGTGATGCAAAGCTGAATTTTCAGCATCATTACTCCAGCCTTCAGTGTCACATGTAACATCCAGTCTATCACATGATCATTTAGAAATCATTCTAATATTCTGATTTATTATAAGTGTTGACACAGTTCTGCTGTTAATATATTTGATGAATAAAAGGTTAAAAAGAACTGCATTTATTCAAAATAAAAAAAAATTCTAATAATATATATTCTAATAATATATTTTCTTTACTATCACTTTTTATCAATTTAACACATCCTTGCTGAATAAAAGTTGATTTTATTTAAAAAAAGACAGAAAAAAAATTACTGACCCCAAATTACTGACCAGTAGTGTATATTGTTATTACAAAATATTTATATTTTAAAACACATAGCTTCTTTTTTTTTTTTTTTTTTTACTTTTTATTCATCAAAGTATACTAAAAAAGTATCACATGTTCTGAAAAAATATTAAGCAGCAGAACTGTTTCCAACTTTGATAATGAATCATCATATTAGAATGATTTTCTAAAAGATCATGTGATAATGATCCTAAAAATTCAGCTTTGCATCACAGAAATAAATGATAATTTAAAGTATAATAAATTTAAAAACAATTATTTTAAATTGTAATAATATATCACAATATTACATTTTTTTTCTGTATTTTTGATCAAATAAATGCAGGCTTGATGAGCACAATAAACTTAAAGGTAGAGCTGAAACATTAAGTACTTATTCAAAACCTCAAACCAAAAATATATATATAATTAATTGTAAAAATCTATTTTTGTGTGTGTGTGTGTGTGTGTGTGTGGTGTATATATACATTTACAGTATATAGATGGATAGATAGATAAGTAGATATTTTAAGTTGTTTGATTTAAGTTTTTTTCTCCTTGACTGGAATGAAATTAATTGTAGAATAAATTGAGAATTAAGATGTTTAATTTTCCCTTGAGAAATAATCTCTCAATAATCTCATGTGTTTTCTGTTTCAGGAGAGATCTCCACAGTGCCTCAAACTCAACTCCGATCTTCCATCACACCGAAGTCTGCAATCCCCAAGTGAACGATCTCGATATGACCTCAAACATTTCTCACCAGACTCTTCTGAAGATCATCTGCCAAATGATTGATGAAGCTCAAACTAAGATGGGATGAATATCATTTCTCTGGTTTCTCCCCGCCATGTGATCGCTAATGCTTCACAGAGATCTCTGACGTTAGTTTTCAATCCTTTCCCATCTAATCACTAATTGTGGTATGATATCCAAACACTTCCCGCTGTAATTCCACTGACCCAGATAGACCCGGCCGCCCGGACTCTAACGAGGAGGAGATCTATTTGATCCTTGATTAAATGTGCGGCCGTGGATCAGCGTTCGCTGTCAGAGCTTTAACAGACAGAAGAGACTTTCACGTTACATATAAACATGACATGTAGATCTGCTCCTGACGGCGGAAGGAACAAGCGCAGATAGTAAAGTACATCTCAAATCTGCTTTGCCGTGTCTCCAGACCTCGAGAGTCACAGGCTTAAAGGCTTAGTGTGCATCCTCTTTGTGTCAGTATTAAGATGTTTTAGCATTGTGTGCTTCAGAAAGAGACTTGTGCATTAATCTGGATCTCCTCAGGAGGATCTGGCTTTATTTGTTTTTGCTTAAATATATAGTTTAGCCAAAACTCAGCATTTATTCACCATCATGTCTTTATTTTTTTCAGTGGAACATAAAAGTAAGTATTTTTTTTCAGTCTGTCAAGCTCCAAAAAACAGCAGTCCATTCATCAAGTCTCCTGACAGCATATGATGCCTTATTTGAGAAACAGATTTAAATATAAAGGAATAGTTGACTCAAAAATGAAAATGCATTGCAGTGAATGGGTGCCGTCAGAATGAGAGTCCAAACAGCTGATAAAAACATCACAATAATCCACAAGTAATCCACACCACTCCAGTCCATCAGTTAACATCTGGAGAAGACAAAAGCTGAAACAAATCCAGCATTAAGACGTTTTTAACATCAAATTGTTGCTCCCGACTAAAATATGAGTCCATAATCAGTGCTGGATAGTAACCAATTACAAGTAATCTAGATTATGTAATCAGGTTCCAAAAATCACATACTTGTAATTAGATTTTAAAATACTAAAATGTCAGACTATTTTACTGATTACATGATTACGTATCGTTCACCTGTAGGTCTTTCAAGAACCCCAGTTTTTGGACACTTTGACGTAATATAATGTGTAATGCACTTCATGTTGTTATTAACAAAGAATGGAATACATTTTCTGTCACTTTGTATTTTTTTATATCAATAGGGTACAATATTATTCTACTTAAATCAATGTGTTAAACAAATGAGGTCAAAAGTAATCTGAAAGTAATCAAAATGTTGTTTTTATCAGCTGTTTGCACTCTCATTCTGACGGCACCCATTCACTGCAGAGCATCCATTGATGAGACACTGATGGAATGCAATATTTCTACAAATCTGATGAAGAAACAAACTCATCCTGATCTCGGATGAACTGAGGATGAGCACATGTTCAGCTAATGTTCATTTTTTGGGTAAACTATTCCATTAAGTCATTATTTTGAAGCAAAATTCAGACAAAATTACACCAAAATACATTTGCATTTTTTATGCAACATACTTAAACACACTTGGTCTGTTTTGTACTCCATGCACAGAGCTGAAAGACATCAATGATCAATTTAAATGTTGCTCGTGCACCTCGGAGCTGAACTGAATTCTCATAACTCCAGACTGAAGTCAGATTCGCCTTGTTGCCGGTATTGATTACTGTGGTATTTTTGCATGATCCGGGAGGAATCTTTGTGAAGTTTCACAATCGGTTTCCACACGGCTCTTTGTTTCCACAGCTGCGGCCCGTTCCTTCGGATCACATGTGAAGCCTCTTCCCTGTGGCTCTACCCATGCTTCATACGGTGCTGTGCTTACGGTTTGGTTATTCATGCTACAGTCTGGATAACCCGCCCAGAATACTGTACATGCTTCTGAACAACCGTGGAAAAAAGGTCACTTTAATTTTTTTAAGAGTCTTTAAAAATTAGACTCTGGTAAATATACTATAATCTAATGGAATATTCTTATATATATTTATTAATATTTTTATATAAAAACATATTTATTTTTATGTATATGTATATTTTATTAAGTCGAAATATTTAGCTTTTTTTTTCCATTTGATGTCAATGGAGAAGGATGCATTCGTGCTCATATTTTAACATAATAAAATACAAAATAGAAGTATGGCCAATTTTGTGGTCCTGTTCTAAACCTTTAAAAAAAATAAAAATACGCTATAAACATTTTAGTCATATTTCTGTTCATTTTGTAGATGTGTTTGATCACTGAAAAAAGTGTTAATTTCATACTTTTAAGAGCCTATAAATATTAGACTATGCTATATATTTTATATAGAAGTGTATTTTTATTAAGCCAAAATATATAGTTTTCTTTTTTTTTTTTGAATGCATGTCAATAGAGAAGAATGCTTTTGACCTGATAATGGACAAACTATTTTTGTTTTTGAAACCAAATCTAGCCGTGATGATACAGTAATGCTTCTGCACATTAAGTCACTTTAGGACTAAAAAGCTACAACTTTAGCTACAACTTCTGAATCTGCAAAACCACAAGGAGGCGCTGCATTCAAACAGGAAGTGATGTTTGTGTCACAAATTCGTTTCCTGACCCACCTGAACAGCATCAGTGGTTCAAAACACATTTTTGGCTGAACCTTTCATAACAAGGCAAAGGTTTAAAGGAGGCTGTAGTTGTTCTCTGTTGCTCTTCAATCCTCATCTTCATATTTTTTATTGAATAAGAAGGTTTCGGCGCAGGTGTGTGAAATAATGGACACCAGTGACACATCAGACCTCTTAAAGAGATGCTTCTGCAGGGTTTCATAAAGCCCCAGTGTGTCATCCACCAATGCAACCATATTAAACCCTTGTTATGAAAGCACAACGATGCATTTAAATCAAAGTAAACCGATCAGTTAAACTGATGATGACAGATAGATCAATACTGATTCTGATCACAGTGAAATTTATGATCAGATTTGCTTTTTGTGTTTTCTAAGCCTCCTGCTGACTGATTTTTATTTTTCTGGTCATCCACCTAATATTGGTGGAGTAAAGGAAAGAAATATTAAAGGACTTCAGCAAGGGGGGGTTGGTTTGCTTCTTTTATTTTCTTCTTCACTCAACCTGTGTGCATCATAAACTGCAGTTTTAGTTGCTGTGTATTTATCTGCAATGAGACTTTGCACATTCATCGGGGAAAACCCTCCATTCCTCTCCACTTGTGCAGAACAATCTGTTGCAGCACTACAGGTGTTTGGGAAAATGCTGCAGTGCTTTTTGTTGGCATGAAGCAAGATCAGCCAAGGCCTCCTTATTCTCTAACAACTAAAATCATGTTAAAAGACAGTTTTTACAGTTTGCATATTACCAGTTTGCATATGCATGAGGGGCTGAATTTTTACATTTAAGGGTCAAATTAATTCACATTTTTTAAATGATATTTTCTCCTGTTTATTCTCTTTAATTTTTTTTTTGTTTAAAAAAGATCAAAAGTAATTAAAAACGTTTTTCACAATAAGAATTTTTTTTTTACTCTTTATTTTCAAATTTTTGTTACCTTATTTAATTTATTGATCTATATTTTAACATCCCGAAAGATCAAAAGTGATTAAAAACGTTTTTTCTCTATTCATTTTTTCCTCATATTTTATTTTTTTCCTTAATTCTTTTTTATTTTTAATGTAAACATCCCGAAAGACCAAAAGCGATTAAAAACGGGATTTTCTTTATTCATTTTTTTCTTCTTTTTTATTTTCTTTCTTCCCTTAATTGATTTTTTCCTTAATTATTTTTTGTTTGTTTGTTTTTAATGTAAACATCCCGAAAGGTCAAAGTGATTAAAATACGTTTATTTAAAAAAAAAAAAAAAAAAAAAACAAGTGACCCAAAGTTGACTCTGATCTGCTTTCAGCTGTCATCTGTGCTTTTAGGACGCGCGCACAAATATGCAATAATTACTATATTTACTCGTATATCTCGAACTAAACCACCTTCGCGCGCTCGATCGGTCTGTGAAGCGTTTAATATAAGTTCACGGCAGTCAAAGTTAGGCTTTTTGTGAATAAACAGGGCGCTCCTGCAGTAGGTGGCTGTACGCGCACACTGATCCGGCGCGCGCTGAACGCTCCTTCACCGTCCTGTCAATAAAGCACTCCACGAGCCGAGCGGAACTCATTACGGGCAGATCTGCGCGTTTATTTAATCCACATTCCCCTCAGTTAGCGATCGCGCGTCTTGATTCGGATTGTTGAAGCCGCGCGCCGGAGGGACACTTGGAGAGACTTTGCTCGCGATCGTGCTACCGGACACCTGCGCGTCCGCTTCACCTCGTGCCACAGTGTTGCTCTGATCCACAGTTTCTTTTTCATGCAGAGTGGATTTTTTGGGTCTCGATCGTGCCGTGGGTCCGTGTGTGTATGAGTGAGTGTGTGTGTGCGCGCGTGCGTGCGCGCGTGTGTGTGTGTTTCTGAAGCTCAGACACGCTCCTCCTGATCGGGTGTTTTCTCATTGCGATCTGTTTCCATGTTTTTAGGTTTATGTGATTTTCTAAAAATGCATCATCACCATCATCATCACCATAATCATCAAAGAATGGCCGCGTTAGGGACGGATAAAGAACTCAGCGATTTGCTGGATTTCAGCGCGGTAAGTCACTTCGCGTTTCTGCACGCCGGAGGTCAATGATCACACTTTGTTTCGTTTTGTCACTGTGTTTCTGCGCGCAAATGATTCAGTAGAAGTCTTGTAAGATGACTTTTGCGCCGCGTAAATTGCATTTGAAATCTGAAAGAAAGTTGAAAAAGCTTGTGTGGATTTGATAGATGTGATGTTGCATTAGTAATTCTGTTGTCTTATAGATGCGAAACAGCGATTTGAAAATGTTCCCCACATCAATGGTAGTATATCCCACTTTATTCAGTCTTTTCTTGTGTTTTTTCCTTTTCTTTATTCCCTTTTCTTTAATAGATTCATATAAATGTTGTGTTGAACCTTTACAAATGCTTCTAATGGAATTTCTACTCATTTGGAGTCACTCCTATTCTATCCGACTGGAATTCTGAAGAATTCTAGTTTGATCCCATTAGGATCTCTTCCAGATGATGATAGGAATTCCATCAGAATTATTTTTGACAAGGAACGTGAGATTAGAGTAGATTCTAGAGGTTCATCTGACTCAGTGCAAAAAAAAAAAAAAAAAAACCTAAATGTGCATCCTGTCAGAAATGCTTTTGGGAAGTTTTCACTCAGGAAATGTGTTTTATGAAGCCACAGATCCAAAAATATTCCAGCTGTCTGTGTGCAGCGACTCCATTCAGACAGACAGAGGCTGAAGTGACAGTCAGGCTGCTTTATGAGCTCAGGACATTGATTACGTGAAATCTGGCTTCGTTCTGACATTGCAGTCGGATAATATTTGAGTTTAATGTAGGTTATATTATTAATCAAATTAACCTGCATGCATTTATGATGTAAAGCAATGCATTATGCTGTGATTAGCATGCTTTTAACCAGGACGTGTTTTATATTCTTTGATTTAGGGTGGGTTATGGAAGTTTTTAATGTGTTGTCATGATTGTTTTGTAGATGTTTTCCCCTCCTGTCAGCAGCGGGAAGAACGGACCGACGTCTCTGGGAAGCGGACATTTCTCTGGCTCAAGTATGTCGAATGCAACCCAACCTTGTGTTTTTGCCGGGTCGTTTTGTGCAACGGCCCACTGAGTAATTATAAGCTTGGTTTAAAAATGCAATGCATGTGTGTGTGTGGAGAAAACGTGACCTGCAAACTTCAGGTGTGTGTGTGTGACATGCACAGTTCACAAGCTGTGAGAATTTTGCGTTGTGATGCGAGTTTGATTGTTGTGGCAGATGTTGGCGTTCGGCTTGTTTTCCGCACAAACACACTCATGCATAATTTGTGCAATATGGACGCCGCACCTGCAGGCTTTCCTACGCGGAGATTTGTTTTGTTAAAGTGTGCATTTTTAATAAAAGGTGACATTTTATTGCATTGCGGGTTGTAACATGGTTTGCTTTGGAGCAACACTTGGGTTGCATGCGAGAGCTGATTTTAATTCCTCCTCTGATGAATGTTTCCTGCTGTGACGGCAGCAAATAAATAAATTATTACAGCCACAGAAAAGAAATGACCTTGACCCTGGAGGTGCATTAAGGAAGTAACTGGCACCGTGCATGCTTTTTCCAGCATGCATCTGTGTTCAAATGCATTGGAGTCGTGATCCGAATGCACAATTGAAGGGAGAGACACGTTCTGTAGTCGCGGCCTTCGTGTTTTCAATGCCTGCTATTGTTTTCTTCAGACTTGAGTGTTGTTTAGGGTTTGATCATTTGCATGCCACCCCCCTTCCTTTGCCCCTCGGTTCCTGCGCTTTCGCCTGAATTGTGTCGCAGTTTTGCGCTGTTGGAAAGTCGGGCAGGAGGATGGAGGGGGGTCTGCAAACTACAGCTAGTCTGTTGCCATGCAACTTGGCTTGGAAATGCTGGGAAAAGTGTGAATCGTTGAGAAAAGAGAGGGGAAAGAGACGGCATATTAAATAAATAACACAAACGTGTGGGCATGCTGCTAAATTTGTGTATTATTTATCCGTTTAAAGCCCGGATCTCGTGCCAGTCTCTGAGATTTCGGCTAACGGTGGATAGGCCCGGATAGCTCGGCGTACGTTTGTTCTGGAAACAGCCGTAGCTTATTAAGCCACGTTGAAAAGTGGGGTTATTTTAATAACGCACTTGTGCAGGGGCCGACAAAAGTGCCGCTGCTGCTATTTGCATCGCTCTGTTTTGGTTATGCTTGTCAATCAAACGCCGGCGATTGCATTAAGCGCAGAGATGAAGAGAGAGAAGAAGATTTCTCCTCCCACAATCCAGCACCTCTCAGAGCGGCTTTGTCTTTCTCTTAGCGAGCAGAACGACGGCAGAAAAGGAGCCGAGGCGGCGAGGGGGAGAGATGCACAGGAATATCAAACCCTTTAATTGTGCCTGAGATTAGGAATTAATGAGCGTTTTAGCTTGTAATAGCAATATTATTGCCACAATTTGCTATTTAATGCTAATAATGAGCTTGCTTATTATAGTCCGATTTTCAGGCCACTGACTATTTCTGCTCATCTTTTTGGTTGTGTGAGATAAAAATGTGTCTAAAAATGTCCTTCTGGCAACTTCTGTCCTTTAAAATCACTTTTAACAACTTGTTTTAAGTTGAAATGACAAAACTTGCAGTGCAGAAGCGGTCCATATGACTCGTGCGCTATATTTCAGGTCTCTTTGAGTCGTACGACAGCTTTGCATCACACTTAAAACTTTATTTTTTTATGTTTTTGAATGGAGGAGATGATTTTCAATGAGTAGTGGGTCAGTTCTTCACACACAGCATCATATTTATACCGTTTTATATTTTATGTATCTATATAAAATTAATTACTATATAATGCTATATATTTGTAACGTCTATATTTAAAAAAGTTAATTAATATTTAAATAAATAAATATATTTATTTAATTAAAATAAATAATATTAATATTTAAATGTATTTATTTCTTTTAAATTAATATTAATATGAATATTTAAATACATACATTTATTTATTTATTTTTATTATTTTTCACAATGTTTTCTGACAACCCTCAGAATCAGCATTTTGGTGGTTCAGGATAAAAGTCTCCACAGCATTGTTTCGTTCATGAATTGTCATGTTTTCTTTGTTTCTTTGCTTAGAGGAAACTTAAAATGCCTCGTGCTGAATTTGAATTCTTCATCGTAGTTTCTGTCTGATAAACAGTAAATGCATTTTGACAGTCTGCCAGTAATCAGTATGAATGAACATGAAAATATGAAGCACTTTTGTCATTTAGGCCACTTGAATTCACCATTTCCTCCAGACGCTGTAGCATCTATGCTAAGAATGCTTGTGCTTTATTATTAGCCGTCTAGAGACGTCACGCTGAGCTCGCGGAGAAAAGATGCCAGAAAGCCAGCGTTATGTCAGCTCTGTGGGGAAAATCTCACTTCACTTTCATTGTCTCACTGATGAGTTTAGTTCACTACAGCAGAAAACGCTGCTGTCTTCACTAGTTGTGCAGCATGTGGATGTCCCTAGATGACCTTACAGATGTCTGAAAACGCAAAGTGAACCATCTCTACTTTATATAAGAAATCAGTTCATCCTCAATAAAGACTTTATTTACTTCCTCCTTCTTTCACCCACCCTCACTTACTTTCCTCCCACTGAATTTTATACCATGTGTCCTACAAAATCAAATTTTTAATTTTTAAATTAAAATTCAAAAAATAAATTCAGGAAAAAAATAACAACGGCAAAAATGACACCAAAAAAAAAAAAGAAAAAAAAAAAATAAATAAAAATAAATGCCACCATAGTGAGTTTGATATTTCATAATATTCTAGATTATGCACTACTGGTCAAACGTTTAGAATTAACATTTGTAATGTCTTGGAAAGAAAAAAAAAAGCTCTACATTCAGCAAATACATGAAAAAAAGTGAAATAATACTACAATTTCAAATAAGTGTTTTCTATGTGAATATATTGTAAACTGTAATGTATTTCTGTGATGTGCAGCTGTATTTTCAGCATCATTACTCCAGTCTTCAGTGTCACATGATCTTCAGAAATCATTCTAATATGATGATTTGCTGCTCAATTATTATTCATGCTCAGTTAATAATAATGCTTCTTATTATTATCAATGTTAAAAATGGCTTAATATAGTGTACCATAACAGCTTAATATTTTTGTTTTTTTATGGTTCTTTGATGAATAGAACAATTCAAAAGAACAGCATTTATTTGAAACAGAAATCTTTTGTTACATTAGAAATGTCTGTTTTGATCAATTAATGCATATTTGCTGAATAAAAGTATTAATTTAGAATGATTTCTGAAGGATCATGTGACACTAAAGACTGGAGTAATGATGCTGAAAATTCAGCTTTGATCACAGAAATAAATTACAGTTTAACAGATATCCACATAGAAAACACTTATTTGAAATTGTAATATTATGTCAAATTTTTTGATGTATTTGCTGTATTTTTAATCAAATAAATGCAGCCTTGATGACCAGTTTTCCAAAAAAATACAGAAAATATTCATTATTCCAAACATTTGACCAGCAGTGTCTATAACATTTTGTTTGATAATAATTATATATATATATATATTATATATAATCCGTAAAAAATGCCTTCATAAAGCTAAAGATACCCCTAAAAATGAAGTGAATGTTAATTAAAAGTGAATTTCTAGGCGTCATAATCACAACAGACCGTCCCTTCACGGGCCCCTAGAACGGGGCCTTCGGCAGCACAATAGCTTCTGTTGCTTTTTAACTTGTTTGCATCTCGTCCCTCCAAAAAGCAGTCGTGGTGTCCTGTGTGTCCTCCAAAGTTACGTCAGCAGGGTTTGTTTCCCACCGTGCCGCTGGCTGGATTCTCGCTCTGTTGACATTGTTGTGTCCTGTAGCCCACTTCCTTTGTGATTAAATGTCTGCGTGTGTGTGTGTTTGTGAATATGTTTCTTGCTTTTTATCTCTGCGCTGCTTTGATAAGGCCGGTCTGGGCTCTCACACGCTGTTTGTTTGACCTGGAAATGCGGTTCTTAAACCTATTTGTGCTTGAACTGTTAGAGACGGATGCAGACGCAACATACGCCGCATGTTGATTAGCACTTATGTCACGCCGGACGGGGTACGAGATTAAAGTCAACATCAAATCAAAACCGGCTCTGTTTACTGTCTTAATCCATGTTGCTGGTCTTAATGTGAATGATTCATCAGTTATGAAGAACAAACTGTCAAATAACTTGCTCCGCCTCTGAAACGACTTTCTTTCCGTTTGACGTCATCAATTCCTCTGATGTTTTTCACCTTCCTCCATCCCAGTCTGGCACTTTTCATGATCCAGTTGATTCCCAAAGTGTAAAATCAAGTCCTGTACTCTATCTATTTTTTTTTTCTCATTTCATGTTGAATTTAAATGCCATAAAAAAAGTACAGGATTCACTGCAATTGTTTTTAAGTAATGCATAATCTGTTCTTTGTATTTATTAATGTTTAATATCCTTAAACACTTTTGACGTATGTACTGGTTTTATTAATAATTTAAAAATATTAATAATTAAATTAATAATTAAAAATTAATAATTAAAAAAAATATTATTAATTAATATAATTTTTTGTTGCTTTTTAAAATTATTATTAATAATCTGATTTACTATTTATAGTTTTTTTAATTATTATTTTTATTATCATTAAACATCTTTAAACAGGTTATATTAACTATTTATTATATTTTATTGTTATTTAATATTATTGAATGTCCCTAAACAAGTTTAAAAAAATAATATTATTATTTTATTATATATTATTATTTAATATCCTTAAACAAATTAGATTTAATATTTGCTATTTCTATTGTTATTTATAATTATTTAACATCCTTAAACAAGGTATTTTACTATTTTATATTGTATATATTATTTACTATTTTTTTAATCAAAGAAAATTGCATAAGACCTTAAAGCTTTATATTTTGAATGAATTTTTTTCCTTCATCTAGTTTTAAGGATATAATAATAATAATATTATTATTATTATTATTTTAAGCATAAATCTAACATCCATAAAATACATTCTTTTAATGTTATCTTGTAATCTTGTCCAATATTGTAGCTCAAATAACTGCATCTAGTTTTAAGGATATTCACATATATTCTATACCGTAAAACATGACGGAATTACTGCTTTTTTATATTGTTTTATATCTATTTTGCAGTGTTGTGTGATATTTATAACTCTGATAATGTCTGCACAAGTTAAAAAAAAAAATAAAAAAAACATCAACAGGAAAATATAAGTACAATTGAAGCAGATAAAAATGGATGTTGATGCCAAGCGGCTGATAAACAGGTTGATGTTGAAGGCCGAGTGAGCAGCACTCGTGTTGTTTTGGACAGACGCTGATGTCTGTAAGGAAGTGCAGGCAGAGCTACTTCCTGTTTTTGTGTGCTGGTCTCCTGAGTGGAACGGAGGCTGCTTTTCACCTTCATTTAATGTGAGATCTGCTCGTTGTGGTTTATCTAAGGGCTTTTCCATTAGAGTCTTGTTTAGTTCAACTAGTCGAGTCCAGTTTGATCTAATCTGGTGCATGATGGGTAATATAGTCCGCTTTCCATCTGTCGGGTTCGGTTAAGGTGGGGCAGCGATCCGGTTCAATCCGTTCACTTCCATTCAGATCCGTATAATTGAATGTTATTGTTTTATTTGTATTGCACAAAGATGTGCAGCCTGAACTGGACTCTGTCATTTCTGATCCCGTCCCATCCGGAGTCCTAATGAATGACTTAAAATACGGCCTGGGAAAGTGTACTGACTAAAGACGCCACTGTCTACAGTGATTCAGCACCCTCATGAAACAACAATAGGGCCGAAGTGCATTGTGGGTAATGACGATTGATGGGAAACACCCATCACACGGTGCTGATCTTAGACTCTCGTTCACAATAACCTTTGGAAAATCGCCCTGCCCTTTTCAAACAGGTTCCTGAACGTTCCCATGCTTTTGAAACACACAGAGTCAAGAAAAATGACTTATTAGATCTCTTTAATGTCTCAAATGTAGACTGCATTGAGAACAAAAGGAGACTTGTGCTGAAACCTCAGATGTTTCTCCAGAGAAAAGTACCTTAGTGATCTCACTTGTGACGCCTGTAGAGTTTCAGAAGAGATCTCAACAGTGTCTCAAACTGAGATCTCAGTATGAACTCACACGTTTCTCATCAAATGATCTGTGCTGCTCCACATGCATTGATTCACTTGTGTCTGTTTTTATTTTGCTACTTTAGGAGAAACATCTGAGACAAAGTTAAATGCTTTATGTGTTTCTCAATTATGTCTCATTTAAGTCTCAGTTTCTTACCTCTTTACCTTAATAAAGAAGCTCAAATATCAGTGCAGATGTTTTTAGAAGAAACGTGTGAATACTTCATGTGGTTTTCAATTTTGTCTCATTTAAGTCTCATAAGTTATTAAAGAACAACTTCTGAGCAATTACATTTGATTAAATTAGCCTTCTCCCCTCAATAATCTCTCATATAAATATCATAATTTATAAAAGAGAAACATTTTAGACAAAGTTAAATGCTAAATGTGATTAATTCTCAATCATGTCTCATTTAAATCTCATAAATTATAAAAAGGGCAATTTTTGAGCAATTACATTCTCAATTATGTCTCATTTAACACTTAAAAGTCATGAAAGAGCAACTTCTGGCCAATAAAATTAGAGAAACAATCAAATTTAGGAGAAACATGTGAGATAAAGTTAAATACTTTGTTTTTCTCAATTAAGTCTCATTTAAGTCTCTTATGAAAGAGCCATTTCTGACCTATTTTCCTCTTAACTCTTTCCCTTAATGAAGAAGCTCGATTATCAGTGCAGATGTTTTTAGAAGAAATGTGTGAGATGAAGTTATATACTTCATGTGGTTTTCAATTTTGTCTCATTTAATTCTCATAAGTTATGAAAGAGCAACTTCTGAGCGATTACATTTTATTAAATGAACTTTTCTCTTTATGAAGCTTCTTGATTTTCAGTGCCGTTTTTTTGCAAGAAACATTTTAGACAAGGTTAAATGCTTAATGTGATTCATTCTCAATCATGTCTCATTTAAATCTCATAAATTATGAAAGAGCAGCTTCTGAGCAATAAAATATTGTTGCATTTAAAGTATTTTCCTTAATGAAGTGTCATGATTTTCAGTGCAGGATTTTTAGTAAATACTTAATGTTGTTCTCGATTATGTCTCATTTAAGTCTCATAAGTTATAAAAGAGCAATTTTTGAGCAATTACAGTCTCATTTATCTCCCATAGGTCATAGAAAGCGCAATTTCTGGCCAATAAAATTAGAGAAACAATAAAATTTAGGGGTAACATCTGAGACCAAGTTAAATACTTGATGTGATTCTCAATTATCTCATTTATATCTCAAGTAATGAAAGAGCAATTTCTGAGTAATACAGTTTTATTTGTTAAACTCTTTGCCATCATGAAGCTTCATGATTTCATTGTAGGCTTTTAGGAGAAACATCTGAGACAGACTTAAATACTTAAGGTTATCTCAATTATGTCTCATTTAACTCTCATAGTTTCAAAGAGCGACTTCTGAGCATTAAAATGGTGTTGATCAAATTCTTTTCCTTAATGAAGCTTTAAGATTTTCAGTGCAGGATTTTTAGTAAATACTTAATGTTGTTCTCAATTATGTCTCATTTAAGTCTCGTAAGTTATAAAAGAGCAATTTTTGAGCAATTACAGTCTCATTTATCTCCCATAGGTCATAAAAAGAGCAACTTCTGGCCAATAAAATTAGAGAAACAATAAAATTTAGGGGTAACATCTGAGACCAAGTTAAATACTTGATGTGATTCTCAATTATCTCATTTATATCTCAAGTAATGAAAGAGCAATTTCTGAGTAATACAGTTTTATTTGTTAAACTCTTTGCCATCATGAAGCTTCATGATTTCATTGTAGGCTTTTAGGAGAAACATCTGAGACAGACTTAAATACTTAAGGTGATCTCAATTATGTCTCATTTAACTCTAATAGTTTTCAAAGAGCGACTTCTGAGCATTAA
This sequence comes from Cyprinus carpio, assembly GCF_018340385.1. NCBI lineage: Eukaryota > Metazoa > Chordata > Actinopteri > Cypriniformes > Cyprinidae > Cyprinus > Cyprinus carpio. The sequence goes on from NC_056592.1 coordinate 1,320,070, forward strand.
AATGGTGTTGATTGAAGTCTTTCCCTTAATGAAGCTTCATGATTTTCAGTGCAGGATTTTTAGTAAATACTTAATGTTGTTCTCAATTATGTCTCATTTAAGTCTCGTAAGTTATAAAAGAGCAATTTTTGAGCAATTACAGTCTCATTTATCTCCCATAGGTCATAAAAGAGCAACATCTGGCCAATTAAATTAGAGAAACAATAAAATTTAGGAGAAACATGTGAGACCAAGTTAAATACTTAATGTGATTCTCAATGTCTCATTTATGTCTCATAAGTTAGGAAAGCACGACTCCTGGCTTTAATCAAGCTTCATGATTTTCAGGGTCTCAGATGTTTCTCCTAAAACCTGCGAAGTTAAATTCTTAATGCAATACAGTTTAATTGAATTAACTCTTTCCCTTAATGATGCTTCATGATTGTCAGTGCAGGTTTTTTAGCAGAAAAAGTAGACAAAGGTGGTATCTAAATGAGACATAACTGAGAACTCTGTTATTTCCCAGAAGCGCTGAAAGATTAACCAGTAACTGTGTGTTAACGAGTGATCTTGTCCTTAATGAATCGCGGTGATTTTGCGTGTGAGGTGGGAACAGCACACCTTGTTTTGTCATCGCACCTGCTCATAGCAGTGAAGGTGAAGAGACTCAAAAAAGTGTAATTAGCCGTCTGAAAATAAAGGCAGAGGAACAGCAGCACTGTGTGTAATTAACACGACAGGTGAGGAGCACGCTGAAACAGAGAACTTTTAATTAAAACGGCTGACTTGTTTGGATATTGTCAAGTGTACTGCTGGAAGATGTGCCACTGTAATGGCTGTAATAATTGAGCAGTGACAGAGGCTAATGCTAGCGACTCACGTGTGTGTGTGTGTGTGTGTGTGTGTGTGTGTGTGATGTTATCTGTGTCAGAGGTAGAAGTGTGTGTGTTACTGGTTTCATTGATACTGTATTTGTATACAGAGTTCAAAATGAACGCTCGTTAAGTTGCTACTTTTATCATGAAAAGTTATCTAGAATGATGAAAGTGTTTCTCTCTCTCTCTCTCTTACTCTTTTTAATATCCAAAACTTAATGTGATGGCATACGGGTTATGTGAAACATTACAAAGCCAACAAAATGAAAATGATAGATAAAACCATAAATAGTTTTATGACAGTTTTTATGAAATAAAAATAGTAATATTATATGACAGTTTTTGCCAATTAATTCTGTATTTTTTGCATTTAAATAAAAATAAATAAAAAGTCAGGTAAACCATAAAAATTTTTTAGAATAGTAATATTATATTTTCATTATTTCATAAAACTGTTGTAAAAGAAATGTATGAAGATTTTAAAATATTAAAAAATATATTCTTTGTTATTATTATTATATATTAATATAATTTTATTTTATAAAGATATTTTAAAGATTTTATCATACTTTCATATAATATTTTTCAAATATAGGTAATATATTTAAAATACGGTATCAAATATTTCATATATATCATTTGTATTAATACTAATTTTGTATTATTTTATACATTTTAGTGTTATTTTTAATTTGGAGTGTCTGAGGTTATTGCTATGCAGTTGCTAGGGTGTTCTGAGTGTTTCTTTGCAGTTGCTAGGGTTTTCTGAGTGTTTTAATGCAGTTGCTAGGGTGCTTTGATGATTTAGGCTGTTGCTATGTAGTTGCTAGGGTGTTCTGAGTGTTTCTATGCAGTTGCTAGGATGTTTTGAGCATTAAGGCTGTTGCTATGCAGTTGCTAGGGTGTTCTGTGTTTTTTAGGCTGTTGCTGTGGAGTTGCTATGTTGTTCTGAGTGTTTCTATTTTGTTGCTAGGGTGTTGTGATTTTTTAGGCTGTTGCTAGGGTGTTCTGAGTGTTTTTATGCAGTTGCAAGGGTGTTTTGAGCATTTAGGCTGTTGCTATGCAGTTGCTAGGGTGTTCTGAGTGTTTCTATGCAGTTGCTAGGATGTTTTGAGCATTAAGGCTGTTGCTATGCAGTTGCTAGGGTGTTCTAAGTGTTTTTATGCAGTTGCTAGGGTGTTCTGAGTGTTTCTTTGCTGTTGCTATGCAGTCGCTAGAGTGTTGTGTGTGGTTGCTAGGTGTTTTCTTCCTTTCTGGTGTGAGAAGAGTCTCTGTAAATGTAACTCAGGTCTTTCGTTTAATGTGCGTCTCTGGGATTTGTTCTGGGATTTATTGTTAGTAGTTGTCAGAGGTCCTAACATGCTTCTAAACAGATCTCTAGACTGCTAGTCGGTCAGTGTTTCTCGAAACCCCCAGACGGGGCCAGGATCTCATCAGTCAAGCGTTTGATGAATCAGTTTTTCCTGATGTCTGTGTCAGCAGCACCTGGCCGTCTGTCCTTCTGATTTGATGTGGGAAAAGCGTTTGGGAATGAAGGGATCTGTTCAGTGGGAATGCAGTGCACATTTGCTCCAGAAACGTTCACGCAGAAGAGTTTGGCTTTCCATGTTCTTCCTATAGATGCTGTTGTGTAGCTTTATGAATTTGGTCGACCTTTACAGTCACGGGTAATTACAGTACAAACTAAAAAAAACCAAAAAACAACCTGAACACTTGTACTTAATATTTCTCATTTTCAGTTAGTTTAACTCAATGTACTAAAATAACTAAAACTAAAACCGAAAAAGAAAAAATTATAAAAACAAAAAAATATATAGACATTTAAAAAATAAAAACAAAGACTAATAAAAATGTCAAAAACATACAAAATTACAAAACTTTAATTTAAAAGGAAAGTGTAATATATAAAAAGAAAAACTATATAGACGTTTTAAAAAATAGACTAATAAAAATGACAAAAACACAACAAAAAATACTAAACCAAAATTAACATGAAAAAATGAAATGTATAAAAATAAAAAATAATTCAGAATATTAATAAAAAACTATATACATATTTAAAACAGAACAAAGACTAATAAAAATGAAGAAGAAAAAACTCAAAATTACTAAAGCTGACTAAAATTAAAATGACACTGGAATATACAAAAATCAGAATAACTATAAAACTATTTAATAATGAAGTAGTTCTATTGTTCTATATAGTTTTTAGAATAAAAAAACTTTATAGACATTAAAAAATACAAAAGCTAATAAAAATGTCAAAAACAAAATGACAAACTGTAAATTGAAAACTAAATAAAAATATAAATAAACACTATAATAGTATCTCAATGGTACTAAAATAACATCATCAGTAAGGTTGTGCTGTAGTATGAAGGACCTGCTGTGTTCACGTCAGAGCTGCCCTTACCAAAAAGTAGTATACTTCAAGTTTATTTTATTAAGTATACTTAAGTATAGTTCAAGTATATTTAGACTTTTTTGTAAGTATAAGTCAAGTATACTTAAATGTCATTTTAAGTATATTTCTGGGAAGTACATAAAGCCCATTTCTGAGAAGTACATAAAAAGTAAACTAAAAGCATACTTTCCTATTTTTAGTTTAAAAGAAGTATACTAATAGCACACTTGAATAAACTTCTTTTTCGTAAGGGTGGTAATGCATGGTGTGTTTTAGCACTCGACTGACCAGTCCTCTGTTTTATAACTGTTTCTCTTAATTGCTCTGTAACTTGTTAAGTTTAAAAGATTTTTGATTTAGAAGTGAAATTCCTGCAATTGTTCACATGTTGTCGTGCATGACTGGAATTTTTCGGGAAGTGTCAGGTTGAAGTGAAGTGTTCGGATTATCTGTTTTTTTTTTTTTTTTTTTTTTTTTTTTTTGTTTAAGGGTGTGTGTGTAAGTTGAGAGGAAATCTCATCTTGGTTTTCCTAAAAGGCAGTTGAACATCTGGCAGTGTGTATATGTGTGTGTGTGTGTGTGTGTGTGTGTGTGTGTGTGTGTGTGTGTGTGTGTGTGTGTGTCTGTGACGCCATTGACATTCCATTCCATCAATGCTTTGGTTATGGCTGTTGTTTGCATGCATGCATGCGCGTGTGTTTATGTGTGTGTGTGTGCAGCCTTTTGAAATGGTAGAAAGCCCTTGCGTGTGTTTAATGTGTTTGTTTATGTGCGTTTCACATGTGTGTGTGTGTGTTTTTCTCACTCTCGTGGTGTGGGCAGTACGTGCTACTGTTTTTCCAAGTGCTAATTTTTACTGCAGTTGTTGGTTTAACGTCCATCTCGTTACAGCCTGAACCAATTACAGCCTTAATTATCCAATAAATATGTATTTAAGAAGCTGTTTACTTTTCGTGTGTGTTTCGTGACACATCGAGCAGAAATCAAACCTGCTGGGGTTACGTGGTATAAACATCGTACAGCAACCAAAGATATGATGCCGACTGCAGAGAAACGTTCAGAAATAAAAACAAAACTCACAAACAAAATAAATCATAATAAATTCTTCATTGCATTTTCCTTCCTTATGCAAAATCATGACCAGGTTATATTTTGCACCAAATGTAAAGGGAAAATGATAAAATACAGTATAGGTATATTTTGCATTAAAAATATATAAATAAATAATTTTTGAGATTGTGACAATAAGTGACAGTAATGTGACAATGTGAGCAATGCATCTGAGCATTTTACTTTTGCATTAGTTTGCAATACAGTATTGTTTAGTCAAATCATATTTAAAATCATCATAAAACACAACACAACAAAAATCATATTAATATATAAATGTTTTACTATTAAACTTTTATAATTTCCCTGTTTTCTCATGTTTTTGCATTATGATTATTGTAATTGTGGCAAATTAACCCCATCACAATTTTAATTGCCATAATTAATAAAGAAATTCTCATTAGCATAATATAGTAGAACAATGATTATGATGATTATTCAACTGGCTTTTTGTTGTGTTGAATACAACCTTGCTATTATGCACAAAAAAACATGCACTTAAATTTATATATATACTGTTTTTTTTTTTAATTTTGCAGTAATGCAATCCAATGAGAAGCACAACTGTGAATAATAGAAATGACAATAAAACAAAAAATAAAAAGTCTGGATGCATAATAGTTATAAGAATATGGGGATAAATGTGTTTAATTGTCATGCAAACAATATCACAATTTAAAATAGGCTTCATTTTCTCTAAGCAAAATATAATTTAATATTAATGCCTTTTGGTTTGGGGATGAAATTTGACCTGCTCTTGACAGATTTTTTTAAATCCACTCTTGTGTTCTTGTTTAAAGAAACAGAGAGAGAGAGAGAGACAGAGAGAGCGACAGGAATGTAACCGGACACTGAGGAGTTTTTTTCCCACAGAAGTGCCCTCTCATGAAAGGCTTTTGTCTGGCCGCTGTGTTCAAACATACTCGTCTCTCTCTCTCTCTCTCTCTCTCTCTCTCACTCACTCACTCACTCACTCGTTCTTTTTTCCTCTGAAAGTTTTGCAGGTGTTCAGGGTGCAGAAATAAACGAGGTCTGTTATTTAGTGCGTGCGGCGGGACGGTGGGCGGGGCTTCCTGGCCTCTTTCTCCTCCGTCAGGGTCATTGGCTGAGAAGGAGCAGAGAGGAGGGGCTGATGGGTAATGGGAAAAGCAGAAAGACAGAGATCTGCTCAGTGTAAACACAGAGTGTTCTGTTATAGTCACTGACAGACCAGACGCGCACACACACACGCGCGCAGGATACAGCTCTTAATATTAGGGATGAAGCGGTTTTCAGATGCTAGTGTAGTTTTTGATTCTCAATACTACAGTAAAAACGAATATAAAGCTAAATATAAATATAAAGTTAAATATTAACATACATTTTTGCAAATAAAATAGTTTTAAGTATTTCTAAATCAAGTAAACACTGATAAAGTAGTACAAATCAAAGAAACAAGATCTGACCTTAAAATTCCTAATTTTGACATTCTGACATTCACAATGAACAAATGTGATATTAACAGACAGCATGAGGTTTCTAAGCTGCATTTACAGGGAAACACCTGAAAATGCCTAATTCTGACATTCTGACAATGTTTATGTTCACTCTCAAAAACAGGCGTTTTGACCAACAAGTGCATTTGACCGTTTGCGTATGTGAGGATTTGAATGCGTCCGCCTTTCAGTCAGAAAGTACAGCAGAAAGCTCAATATATTGTGTATATTGTAACTTTATCTTCAGTTATATCGGTTGATATTATATTGTAACAATTTTTTGACTGTTATATCAGACGTTGACCTTATATTGTATATTTTGATGTTTATATTGGATGTTGACTTAAATTGTAAAATTTTGACAGTTATATTGGACATTGGTGTTATATTGTAATATTATTTTGGCAGTTAAATTGGACCTTAATGTTACATTGTAACATTTTGACAGTTATATTAAACGTTAACATTATATCGTAACATTATTTTGACAGTTATATTGGACGTTGATGTTACATTGTAACATTTTGACAGTTATATTGAACGTTAACATTATATCGTAAACATTATTTTGAAAGTTATATTTGAATGTTAACATTATATCGTAACATTATTTTGACAGTTATATTGAACGTTAACATTATATCTGACATTATTTTGACAGTTATATTGGACGTTGATGTTACATTGTAACATTTTGACAGTTATATTGAACGTTAACATTATATCGTAACATTATTTTGACAGTTATATTGAAAACAAAAAATCGTAACATTATTTTGACAGACATATATATTGAACGTTAACATTATATCGTAACATTATTTTGACAGTTATATTGGACGTTGATGTTACATTGTAGCATTTTGACAGTTATATTGAACGATAACGTTATATCATAACCGTATTTTGACAGTTATATCAGACATTGACTATGTCAACATTAATTTGATTAATTTGTAACATTAATTTGACACATATTGGATGTTGACGTCATATTGTAACATCATTTTGACAGTTATTTTGGATTGTGATATTATACTGTAATGTTATTTTGACAGTTATTGAACATGAATGTTATATTGTAACATTATTTTGACACATACATTGGAACGTTGATGTTATATAGTAACATTATTTTCACAGTAAAAGTGTAAATTGATGTTTAATTGTAACATTATCTTCACAGTTATATTGGATGTTGATTTTACATTGTAACATTTTGACGGTTAAAAATTGGGCGTTGACATTATATTGTAACATTATTTTGACAGTTACTCTATGTTGGACATGAATGTTATATTGTAACATCTGCAGTCAAATTGGACATTGACGGTATATTGTAAGATTATTTTGAAAGTTACATTGGACACTGAGGTTATATAATGCATATTTTTGATTTAAATTGGACGCTGATTTTATATTGTAACATTATTTTGACATTTTTTATCAGATGTTGACATTATATTGAAACATTATCTGCAGTTATATTAGATGTCGGTATTATATTGTAACATCATTTTAACTGTTACATTAGACAGTATATTGTAACAGTGAAGTACATTTAAACCCCCACTCCAGAATTCAACAGCAGGATCTGGAAGTACATTTTTAGTATTATTATAATACGGACACTGATACATTTCCATCGTATCGTCTTTGATATGTGATCACGTGTTAGCATGAGTGTGCGCGTCTCCCTGTTCACACCCGTTTATTCCGTTTCCATCCCCGCATCGGCTGTTCCAGGATTTCACGGAATTCCCTGTCTGGTCCCCGCTCGGTTTCCACGGTAACAGGTGCGGAGTTCACAAACACCACCTGACCCACCCACCAGCGCGCACACACAAACACACACAAAATTCCAGCGCGCACACACACACACACACACACACACACACACACACACACACACACACACACACACACATCTCACTGCCACATGTTCTGGAACAACTGTTTCCACACTGCAGAGTGAGACGAGCTGTTAAGGATGGAGATGCGGTTTCTCCTGCACTAGAGCTTGAACCCGACACAAACCCAAAGAGAAGGCACTGTAATGAGCATGTTCTCGTGAAGCTTCCTTGAAAATTGCTCTCAGCAGAGAGACAGAGAGAGAGAGAGAGACCAGAGCCTGACGGAAAACAGCGAAGCCTCCTTAGCGCATTTGAAACCGAAGTGTGAATGAAACATATCGCCACTTTAAGAAAATATTTCAAGCTTCATTTGCAGAGGGTTTTTTAAATGGCACAAATTGTTTTCACCATGCTAAGCTCCTGCAAATGAGTAGACTGGAAATGTTTACCTGTTTACAGACGCAAACGCTTTCACACATGCGGCATGTTTTGATATATTCTCTAAAGAAGAGAGAGAGCGGCGTCAGGAGAAAGCGACGGAGACGCGTGATGGCTATTGCTGTGAATTACACGGCCTTGGGTTCTACAGGCGATGCTGCGAACACAATGCATACGCAACGTGCTGAAAACATGACCTTCTCTCTCTCGTTGCATCATTATGTCTTTCTTTCTTTCTGTTCAGTTGTCATTTCATCATTGGGAATTCTAAATGTGAAAGTTGTTGTTTTTCAAGGAATAGTTTGCCCGGAAATGATAATTGTCACGCTTGCACGCTTCGTATTTTTCCAAACCCTTAAAAGTTATTTTCTTCTGTGAAGCTCACTTTGCTGTCAAACTCCAAAAAGGACAAAAATTAAATAAAATAAATATTTTGACACTTACTGTACAGTACATTGGACATTTACGTTATATTATAAAAAATTGGACTGTTACATTGGACGCTTGTGTTATATTGTAACATTAATTGACAGTTATAATGGACATTGGCGTTTCATCGTAACATAATTTTAACCGTTATTTTGGTCGTTGATGGTAAATTGTAACATCTATTGAAGGTTACGTTGGACATTGACTTTATATTAAAGCAGTTTTTACTGTTAAAATGGACATTGACATTATATTGTAACATTATTTTGACAGTGAAATTGAAAACTGATGTTATATTGTAACATCATCTACACAGTTATAGTTAATGCTGATGTTACATCGTAACATTTTAACAGTTTAAGAAGTTAAAATTGTTGTTTAAACTTTTGTTTTTCCAAACCCCTGAGACTTATTTTCTTCTGTGAACATTCACTTTACTTTTTTTTTAGCCACTGTTAAACTCCAAATAGGACAAAAAAAATTTCATTAAATGCCGTAAAAGATTCCTATTAGTATTATAATAATCCATATGTCTTTTATGTTAATTATGTTTAATTTTTGTTTTAATTTTGCTGTCAGAGCAGCGTGAACATTCAGCTAAACATCTCCTCTGCTGCTCCACAATAGAAAGTCTGTCGTGTGGATTTGGAACGACAGGAGCACCATTCCTTCAAGGTTTGCTGCGGCGCTGAAGTATTTGATGTATCTTTTTCTCTGTTTCTCTCTTTTCATCTCTTTCTTTACCTCTCAAATCGGTTTTGTTATGGCTGTGAAGGTTCTCTGAGTGCGAGCGCTTGAATAGGCTCTTGGTTTCTGTGTGTTGTGAACTCAAGTACAGACATGTGCAGTCAAACATCTACAGCTCTTTCATGGGTAATCAAAGGTCTGGACTTAAAGAGTGCCGTCATTCCTGGGAAACAGCCCGGATTAATAGAACAGAACAGAAAATCATCCTGTCTGGATGCAATTATTATTATTTATTTATTTTTATTTTTTAAATTTACATTTATTTATTTTTTAATATGCATAAATGTCTTATAACAACTACCAAGGTGATGTCTTAATACTTTTACAAAATGTATAAACATTTTTATTTAATTGATATTTTTATATTTAAATTAAAATGTTATATTTAATTTATACATTTATATTTATTTAAATAAATATATTGACATTTATAAATAAAAAAAAAAAAAATAAATAAAAAAAAATATTAGAAAATCATTTACACTTAAAAACCTATATATATATATGTATATGTATATATGTATATGTGTGTGTATATATATATATATATATATATGTGTGTGTGGTGTGTGTGTGTGTGTGTGCATATATATATATATATATATATATATAGTATATATATATATATATAGTATATAGAGTAAAGAATGTAAATGTTTACACTAACAGGCCAAGCATTTTGTGTTTTTAACTTGGTCCTGGAAGTATTTTTCCCACTCATTTTCTCCAATGGGATTTTAGACATTCTTCAGTAAAGAGTCACAAGCCAAACCAACCATCTCAGAGATGAATCACATCATCAGGAATCTTGATTTGAAGAGTATCTGAAAATCAGAAACATCTGTTATGATGAGGAGAGCTACACATCCCATTATGCAATGCGAACAATCCGATCAAATCAAAAACGGTACAGTATAAAACTATTGACTCTGGTCACGTATAAAAGCATCATATTTGATATTTATTGCACAATATTTAGAGCTATATGAATATATAAGTTGTTTGTGAGTTTGAGGAGACTCGGTTATGTCATTCACAGTGTTTTATATAGTTCTGCTATAAATGTTTCCATGGTAACAGTGTGTTCTCTGATTGGTGGATCTCTCGTCAGGATTGTGGGTAGTGTAGTTCTTCAAAAGTAACTTTAGAGAAAGAAAGATGCATGTATTATTGTTCCAAATCTGTTTCTCTGGGGGGGGATAATTAGTGATTTTTATTTCCAGAACATGACTGTTGCATTGTAAATGTACTGAATTGCTTTCCTCTTTACGCACAGTATAATTTCCGATCGTTCTGTTTTATTTTGCGATTGATATCGTTCATCTTTAAACTTCGGCGGCTCTGCATGGGTGAAGCTAAAATCGGCATTGAGTCAGAAGTTTGGGAGACATTAAGAAGATTTCACAGCCGGATCTGGAACATGACCAAAGCCTCTCCACATTCATACGATCCTCGTTTCTTTTCTCATCTCTCCGCTAGATTTCCCCCTCATATAAAAGCGTTAAGCAAAAACAACTCGCCCACACATGTCACACACACGCTTGATATTGTTATTTGTCACTTGCATCTATTAAAAGCCCGGCGTCTCTCACGCACGTGGTCAGACTCTTTCTCTCCATATGTGTGTGTGTGGGACGGGTCGGCCGGGTGTGACGGAGGTGTGTTGGGGTGCCGTAACGCCTGGCGTCGCTCTACTGTTTGGATAATAGTGATATGGGCGCTCTTGGCTGTGTCGGGAAGGACATTAATGTTTCAGCATATGTCTTCTTCTGAAGTGTGAACAGAACTCGTGTTACGGATCGACTCGCTGCCCTTCCGAGCTGAACGAGTCTCTAAAAAATGTCTCTCTCCTCGCAGGCGGACGACGGAGATGCTCGGAAATAGTCTGTAACTGAGTCTCAGCGGTCCGGTCTGGTCTGGTCTGGTTTCAGGGGGTTTGTATGTGTGAGGGCATTACTGATCAGAAGTTGAGTTGTATGATATACATCAGCTGCGCTATTGCATTTTCTTTGACGTTGCGTGGTTTTGTTGATGGTTTTTGGGGAACACAACCTGTCCGTGTTGACATCTGAGTAATCTGATGAGCTTCTATAGAGTGGCAGATGAATTTGTGTCGAAATACTTCTGAGGTTATGGGACCTTTTGAGTCACAAATAATAAGAAATATGAATTGAAACGGCATATAAATCCATGTTAGATGAGCTGAAATCTCTCAAATGTTGTCTCTGGTCAAACAAAGAATTACAAATTGAACAATATTGCATGAAAATGATGCAGTTACTTTTATAGGATCGTTGTGTCACCTGTGAACATTTGTTGCTGTTTTCTCATTATTGGTAGTTATTTGTTGTCATGATAAGAGTTCATCTTTATATAATATAATATATAATATATATATATATCTATATATATATATATAATATATATATATATATATCTATATAAAGAACAAAAATATATTTTGCATAAAGAGAAAAGCTTTCTATTTTCAAAAATCCTTGCCATTATTTTGACAATGTAAACCCTTTATATACACATACATCAAGGTTTCTGCAGATCTTAAAAAGTCTTAATTAGCCTAAAAAGTCATAAATTCATAAAGTGATGTTATTAAATGTTGCAAGGAACATTTTCCTCAGTATTTTTGTTTTTATTTTCTAGATAAGATAGATATAAGTCTTGCTTTCTGAAAAATTGAACAAAATTAAATTAAGTGAGTTTATGTTTCAAA
>NC_056592.1:1339610-1349610 GCF_018340385.1 Cyprinus carpio
TGTGCAGATAATTTACATAAAAAACCCCCGAAATCGCCATATGGCTTAGTGCGATTATCAAATTATGCCAAAATAAAAAGTTAATAGTTTAACATTTGAAAATGAAGTAATTAACACATGCATAAATATTAGTATTGTAATTTTACTGTTGTACTGTAAATTGAATTATTATTAAATAGTTTTTCTTAAATACACATTTATATATATATATATATTTATATATATATATATTTATATATATATATATATTTTATATATATTATATTTTCATATTATTTTAAAATAATAATAATAATTAATCAAATTTGATCACATTTTGGTCCCAATATTTATTTATTTATTTAATTTTGTCCCATAATGCATGCAGCCCTACTAGTGTCTTCATGATACTAAAACACAATGATGTTAATGTGTGAGTGTGTGTGTGTGTGTGTGTGTGTTTATGTGTGTATGTGTGTGTGTGTGTGTGTGTATGTGTGTGTGTGTGTGTGTGTGTGTGTGTGTGTGTGTGTGCGTGTGTGTGTGTGGTGGTAAAGAGGTGAAAGGTCATGTTTTGGGGTAAATGTGAACAGACCCTCTCTGTACGCTGAGCCCAGGAAATGAGGTCGTTTCCTTGAGTGTCATACAGAAAGGAGCTGTTTGGTGATGATGACTGGATCAGTGAGAACAGTCACATCTTTCTGCCTTTCTCTTCATCTTAATTAGCAGTGTTTATTAAGTCACGAGAACTGTTAGAGAGGTAGACAACTGAACAAACCAGTAGATATGTGATTATTAGACAGAAGAAATCCAGCTGTGACTTGAGTTTTCATTGGCGTTGCAAAGCTAAGTTAGGCTCAGGGCTGGATTAGAAATTGGTACCTGGACTGGATTTTTATTTATTTATTTATTTATTTATTTATTTGTTTGTTTGCCATGACAGCAGCCCATTGGTTTGTATTGTCTTGCTTCAGCCCTGAAACTATGTGGAAATATTACCTAGTCTATAAACAGGATGTCAGCAGAGACCAGAGAGACAGGACATCTATCTATCTATCTATCTATCTATCTATCTATCTATCTATCTATCTATCTATCTATCTATCTATCTATCTATCTATCTATCTATCTATCTATCCATCCATCCAGTGGTGAAAAAATGTTTTTAAGACATTTATTCTCTTGAAGGATCCTGCTGAAAATGATTAGTGATCAGATGCATGAAAATATAAAGCGTGTCTTCGTTGTGTGTGTGCAGATGTGTGCATATTCTCATCTCATCTCATCTCTCCTCGTTTGCGTCTCTCTCCAGATGTGAGCAGCCGCTCTGGTTTGGTTTTGGGGGGAGGTGCGTTCGGGAACGCTGGAATCTGGGTTTAGTGGAGGAAGTGCTGGGAATAATGTCATATTCCCAGAGAGAGAGAGAGAGAGTGAAGCACACCTGCTAATACCCATCAGGAGCTCTTTAAATCCACACACACCTCAGCACTAAACCGCTGGATCACGTATGTTATGAGGGCTTTATCAGGGTTAAAGCATGTGACAGAGTGATAAAAACACTGGAGCACACAACCTTCTGCTTTATAAAGCCTTGAGGGTGAATGAATCATGGTAAGTTATTCTTTCATGAAAAGAGTTCTTACATATGTTTCATTTAAGGATCAATTTTATTTTAGACGTTTGTCCTCAAATTCTCTCCTGAGAACTAAAACAGACTCAAATGAGTCACTAGTTGTCATTCAGTGAAGAGTCTAGAGCTTAAAATGAATGTGAAACAGCTTGGATCATTGATTAGAAATGTTGGACATTATATTGAGACGGCACACTACTGTTTAAATAGAACCTATACATAAACTGTATTATTTATATACTATTATAGTATTTAGAATTTTTTTTGATTTAACTATTAATTTATTCTTCTTCTTTTTTTTTTTACATTTTTAGTGCTGCTTACGTTATAAGGAGCGAGAAACAATAAGTAACACATAACATCACAAACAAATGTCACAACCCTGTTAATTCATATTATTATTATTATTGACAATATTTTCATATGATTTGATATATTTGTGTAAACGATTAGGCAATATTTAATGTTACCTATGCTTTGGCAATGTTAAAATTCTTTTTAATATGCCAATAAGGCTTTCTCAACGTCTTTATGACTTTTGTTCAAATTATGCAAAACAAAACGACAATGTTTACTTTCACGAGCCGTCACGTATTTGCAAGCTTGCAGCGGGAATCTCGTAAGTTTGAAGCTTAAAGGCTTCCGTATGTCTTCCGCCCGCAGCATCTTCTGGGATTTCTAAAAGTTCAATTCTCTCAAATCTGCATCCGATGCATCCTCGATATCAAGAACGCATCCAGGCATTCACAAACATCCTCTGTACTTGCCTTCTTGAGTACTGGAATTGAACTTCGACGGTTAATGATGACGTAGAGCGAGAACACAAGAACACATATTGAGGAACGGTCAGTGTCTTCAGCAGAACCTGTGTGAATAGACTTGTGTGTGTGTGTGTGTGTGTGTGTGTGTGTGTGTGAGACAGCTCTGTCATTAAGCTCACGAGGCCTGCGCTGGTCCTGGATCACAGCAGGGGGCTATGGGTCATCTGATAGACTGACATGTTAGAGTCCAGCTGACAGCAGAGGTCTGGGTTAATGAACCAGTGTCACTGTGTGTGTGTGTGTGTGTGTGTGTGTGTGTGTGTGTGTGTGTGTGTGTGTGTGTGTGTGAGAGCGAGAGAGAGAGAGAGAATGAGACTGTGTGTGTGTGTGTGTGTGTGTGAGAGAGAGAGAGAGAGAGAGAGAGAGAGAGTGTGTGCGCGTGTGTGTGTGTGTGTGAGAGAGAGAGAAAGAGAGAGTGTGTGTGTGTGTGTGTGTGTGTGTGTGTGAGAGAGTGAGAGAGTGAGAGTGAGTGAGAGTGTGTGTGTGTGTGTGTGTGAGAGAGTGAGAGTGTGTGCGCGCGTGTGTGTGTGTGAGAGAGTGAGAGAGAGAGAGAGAGAGAGTGTGTGTGTGTGTGTGTGTGTGTGCTGCAGGTAACAAGGCAGACTAACAAAATGCAATAACTGAGACTATACAATATTTTATTTTTAAGTACAACACTTTTTAATATTTCTAAATGTTTTTCTACTCCCATCTGGTCTCTTTTCCTTGGTTTTCTGTCTCTTCTGCTGAAGTTGAAGGCCACAGAGAGCGACAGATGAAAGGATACATGAGAGAGAGAGAGAGAGAGAGAGAGAGAGGCTCTGTTTGTGTCTCACAGCACACGTAACACTATTAATACGAGTCTGTTTTGTGTCAGGAGCTTTAATTTCATCTGTGAAAGACACACACACACTCATCTGTCACTGTAACTTCATTAGACGCTGACAAGGGGCCGGAGACACACACACACACACACACACACACACACACTCCAAACAAAATTTGATATGAAACAATATTTAAGCTTCTAGTAAATATTTTTAATAAAACAATACTCCGTCGTGACATGAGGCCGCTGTGATGTCACTATTTACTCTGATTTGTCAGAGGGGTTTTAAAAAACCGAGTAATTAATTACAAGGCCGGGGTTAGTGGCTGGACTAGTTTGTTAGGAGTAGTTATTCTACAGCTGATTAGTTTAGTTCTGTTTGATATCGTCTGTGATATCAAAAACTGCTGAGCTTACTTTAGAAGAATATGCTGCATATTATTTGTGTGCAGATCATTTAGTTCAGTTATAAATTATTAACTACAGTAAGTTTCAATCAATTAAAAAAAAAAGGATGCATTAAATTGATCAAAAGTGCCAGTAAAGATATTTATAATGCTTATAATGTTTTAAATGCTGTTCTTTTGAACTTTCTATTCATCTGTGAATCCTGAAAAATGAAATGTATCACAGAAATATTGTGCAGCACAACTGTGTTCAACATTGATAATAATCAGAAATGTTTCTTGAGCAGCAAATCATCATATTAGAATGATTTCTGAAGATCATGTGACACTGAAGACTGGAGTAATGATGCTGAAAATACAGCTGCGCATCACAGAAATAAATTACAGTTTAACACATATTCACACAGATATTTGAAATTGTAATAATATTTCACAATTTTACAGTTTTTACTGTATTTTTGATTCAATAAATGATAATATTATATTAAAAAATGTTATCACTTTCTCACATAACTTCTTGAGCTCTTTGTGTTTTCGAGGAATAATATGCTCTCTGACTGACAGCTGTCAATCAGATCTGATTGAAAACTTTCTTTCAAATCTTTGGTCTCATCTCAAACTGCACCGGCTCCTGTAGATCAGACCGGTTTGAGTTTAGTGTGGTCTGCTGGTTTTGGACTCTGTGCTGGTTCTGGGTCTCTCTGTGAACAGACAGACAGACTGTGCTCTGTTTTCACTCTAATCTAAACTAGCTAAGCTGGGTTATCTGTCATGCTAATGAGGCACATTAAACTGAAATTGCCTGGAAGACGCGTTACTGGTTTCTCTTTCAGTTCTCCGTTGTGTTTTATTGGTCAAGTGAGTCAAATGAGTGAGTCGTTGACATTCAGTAAAAGCTCTAAAAATAGAAATATTTGAGATCTCTGAATTCTGGTCTTGGTAAATCTAAACACAGTTTGATATATCGCTGAGATCTCTTCTAGAACTCTATAAAAGAGGTGTAGAAATGATTTTTACTCAGAAATTGCGAGTAAATACTACAAATAAGTAACTCTTTGAACATGACGTTTTGAAGAGGAAAAAACTGAAATAGTATTTTCTTGTAAAACATATTAGAATGATCTGTTTTATTTACAACTTTGAATAATTGTATTTTATTTTGTTTATTTATTTATTTATTTTTGTTACATTGTATCTG
This sequence comes from Cyprinus carpio, assembly GCF_018340385.1. Classification (NCBI taxonomy): domain Eukaryota; kingdom Metazoa; phylum Chordata; class Actinopteri; order Cypriniformes; family Cyprinidae; genus Cyprinus; species Cyprinus carpio. The sequence goes on from NC_056592.1 coordinate 1,344,454, forward strand.
GAGGCTCGTGAGTAAAAATATTACTGGAGTGTATTTAGTGATATTTTTTGATTTGGTTTCATTGCTGTTTAGGAGAAAGATTTGAGATATTATTTTTCCTGTGGGTGGGTGGGAAATATGGTGGTTTTACTTCATGTTAATGTGTCTAAGTTTGGTTTTAATATGAGTCAGTTCAAACCATAAATGAAACACACACACACACACACAGATCTTTTCATATTTCTCTTTTTCATCACTCCTCCCCCAATCCATCCGTCTTCACCAAGATGGAGCTGCAATTTCTGTGTGTGTGTGTGTGTGTGTGTGTGAGTGTGTGTGTGTGTGTGTGTGTGTGTGTGTGTGTGTGTGTGTGTGTGTGTGTGTGTGTGTGTGTTATATGAGTCTATTGGTCTGTTCTGGCTTTAGGCAGCGAGACCCCAGGTGCCAGGAGATGTTTGAGGTGAAAGGTGTGTGTGTGTGTGTGTGTGTGTGTGTGTGTGTGAGTGTGTGTGTGTGTGTGTGTGTCTGTGTGTGTGTGTGTGTGGTGTGAGTGTGTGTGTGTGTGTGTGTGTAAATGTGTGGGCCAGTAGCTGATAAGGAGGGAGATTCAGAGTAATAAATTACAGAGAGAGTTACAGAGAGTCTGATAAACAATAACTGTGTGTGTGTGTGTGTGTGTGTGTGTGTGTGTGTGACTGCTCAAATAAATTCATTATGTCCCACCTGAACTGGCTTTAGTGAAAAACCCTTCTAGAAACCCTCAGATCCAGTGACCATGACTAAATTTATTTATATATTTTTATTTTTTATGGATTGTGATATTTGACCTCAAAATTCTAATTTTAATTCTATATATAATACATACGTATATCTATATATATCTGTGTACATGCATCTATAAATCAGTATAAGTAAAGGGAAATTATGTGTGTATGCATGTAAAGAATTTAATAATATTATAATAATAATTTATGTATATATCTAAAATTAAATAAAGTAGAATAATTTAAGGTGATTCAAAAATAATCAATTTAGAATTTTTTATTGATTTATTGTGTATATAAATATGTGTGTTATTTAAAATAATTATTTCTTTAGTCTATTCTGATTTTAAAAATAATTAAATTAATAAATAGTTGTATAATTCAGTTGCTCTATTTAAATGTGTTTAATTGTCATGCAAAAGAAATAAATCTTAGCGGTTCGTAAAATAAGTTTGATTTATATGAGCAGATGTTATTTCTTGTTTCTTTTGTTTTGAGGTGAGATGTGACCAAGACATGCTTTCATGAACGAGTTTGGGACTCTGAGCCGATTCGTACCTGCATTCGGACGCTTTTTAGTCTTTGTTTTGGCCGTCGGCCCGCGTCGGTCCTCGATGACAGATCTGCCGCTTTCACCCGTTTCATCAGAGCTTATTTTAAAGCAGTTTGTTTCTCTTTAAGTCACGAAGGCCTGTTTGAATGGAGGCTCCTTTTATCAGCTGCTGACTTTCCGATAAATGAACGTCTCAACAAAGAGCGGCATTAGCAGGGCCACTTTGAAGTGAAGTTTGCTGAGCGTGTTTTGATTGAGCTCTCATTGTGAGTGGGAGAGAATTTGTGGAAGCGCGGAGAGAGGTTTTCGGGAGTTTCGCGGTGGGCGATTCAATAAAGCCTTTAGGAAAAAAGAGCCTGAGACAATGTAAAGACAGAAGCACATGTGCGACGTTAATTACTGCCATTGTAAAGTGTACAGTGTTGCATTGTTTCTCCATCATTAGGATTAGACTTGTGCGAATGTAAACATCACATTTATGTCACACATGACCTTCATTACTGCGGGATTGTGGGAAATATGTACAATGTGAAAGGGAGACGATGAATGGCGGCTCTTCTGATTTAATTTCATTTCAGTGCAGATCTGACCAGGATTTATGAATAAATAGACGGTTTTTAAATGTGATTTCTGTCCTTCTCTCTGTAGATCTGGAAGACAGAGCGAGTTCGTCGTGGGGGAATGGAGTTCGTGCAACAAAGGTGAGTTTTACACTTTTAGAAATGCTTTTGGTTTCGGTGTTCAGGTTCAAATCTAGTGAGCCGTCTTGCTGTAGGCTCCCTACATAGGCAGCTGACTTCTAAGGCAACACCCCAATTTCAAATTAAGTGATCAGGCTTTGACTAATTTGACTAAACTGATGTCAATAGTGTTTGACGTTAATGTGTTTCTGAACTAATGATGCATTATCTCTTATTAGTATTAAAATACCTGCATATATTATATTATATTATATTATATTATATTATATTATATTATATTATATATATTATATTATTTATATTATATTATATTATATTATATTATATTATATGTTGTATTATATTATATTATATTATATTATATTATATTATATTATATTATATTATATTATGTTGTATTATATTATGTTAGTTTATATTGTATTATGTTATGTTATATAATATTATTTTATATTATATTATATTATATTATGTTGTATTGTATTATATTATATTATATTATATTATATTATATTATATTATATTATATTATGTTGTATTGTATTGTATTATATTATATTATATTATATTATATTATATTATATTATATTATATTGTATTGTATTGTATTGTATTGTATTGTATTGTATTGTATTATATTATATTATATTATATTATATTATATTATCTTGTATTGTATTATATTATATTATATTATATTATGTTGTATTATATTATATTATATTATATTGTGTTGTATTATATTATATTATATTATATTATAGTATATTATTATATATATATATATATTTATATTTGTTATATTATATTATGTTGTATTATATTAAGTTGTATTATATTATATTGTATTATATTATATTATATTATATTATATTATATTATATTATATTATATTATATTATATTATATTATATTATGTATGGTTATTTTATTTTTAGTTTATATATTCATTTTTTTATTTAGATTTATTATATATTTATCACTTGTATTACTAATGTATATGTCACATTAGATAAAAGCAAAATGAATAGATGTATATTTATTGTTTACTGGGTTTATATTATATTAAAATATCATTTATGTACGATTATTTATTTTATCATTTATATTTTATTTAAATTTAGATTTATTATGTTTATTATATATTTAGCACTTGTTATATTCCTCATTTTTATGTCGCTTTGGATAAAAGCTAAATTAATAAATTAAATTTATTGTTTTTCACTTTCACTTTATTTATTGTTCGTAAACATATCAGTATTTATTTCAGTTTGAGATATAATGTAGTCTTTATCATTTATGTAAGATTATTTAACTATTTATTTATATTTATATTTATTATATTTTGATCATTTATTGTATTCCTCATTTATACAGAATGTCGTTTTAGATAAAAGTTAAATTAATTAATTAATTAATGTAATTTATTGTGTAATTTTTATTTGATATTTATTCTCTAAAAACCTATACATGCATATTTTTATTGAAATATTTAATATATATATATATGCATATTTTAAATGAGAGCCAACTCTGATTGTATATTTTATAAATATCAATATTTATTTCTATTTTAGATATAATATAGAATTTAATATAAACACAATTGATGTCAATAGAGGTTCACATTAATGTGTTGCTGAGCTATTGATGCATTGCTTCTAATTACATAATAATACAGTGCACAGATAGTTTTAATATTGTTTTTTATTAACGTTTTCAGCATTTTAATACTAATATTGTTTCTCATCCTCCACACTGGATGAACATTTTTGCATGTTGAATTAGTGGCAGTGCATTGTGGGATTGTTTTATCTGTGTAGCCTTTGCATCGGCTGCATCTTGTTGTTTAGAGGCAGTCGCTGCATTACATATTGCACTTTTTGCACGTTATTATTGCGCTTGGATTTGACGGCGATGTCTGAGAGGTCAGAGGTCGCTCTGCTAGGGTCTCGAGATCTGAGATTAGCAGAATCAGCGATCAGGTCTGCGGAGGTGAATCAAGGACGTGCTTACAGAGCACTTTCACACGCCGGACAGACTTTCAGCTCCATGCGTCCGCCGAATGCAAATTAATTTCCAGAGCTGAACGTCAGCACGCTTCAGTCTGAGGCTCCAGAAGGGGAACAAAACAAACCTGAATGACAGTCGAAGGTTGTAGGTGTCGTGACACGCTTTAGACCTTTTACTGTAATTTCGCTTGAAAGCCAAACATGAGACTGACATTAATTCTTGAGTACGTGACCTGTGAACGCCTTTGATTTATGCCAGGTTTATTTAATTATTTATGATTAAATTTGAACAGGAAAAATGTAAGGCAGGATTTGATTGGATCATAAAGTGAACTTTACATACTAAAGATAATTTTTTATTTGTTATATCAGGTGGAAACTAAAGTAGTTTCAGTGGTGGAACAAGTTTTTGGGTTTTGCACAATAAGACCAATAATGCATATTAACTGTATACTGTAAATAGGGCCAATTTTGATTTTATATTTTTCTTCTTTAAAATGCATGCATTTTCACTTTCTTTATCATTTGTACCCTTAAGCTTCTCAATATTTAATTTAATTCAATTCAATTTAATTTTATTTTATTTTATTTTATTTTATTTTATTTTATTTTATTTTATTTTATTTTTATTCTATTTTATTATTATTATTTTATTTTATATTTATAATGTGTGTATTATCATTTATTTTATCATTTAAATTATTTTACCATGTATAGGTCTGTATATTAAATGATTTGATTTGATATTTTCCCTCTTTAAAATACATGGATTCTTTTTTTAGTTTTTTCCATTAAATGCATCAATATTTCTGTGTATTCTTTTAGATAATAATATAATATAATATAATATAATATAATATAATATAATATAATATAATATAATATAATATAATATAATATAATATAATATAATATAATAAATTCATGTATTATTGTTTATTTGATCATTTTTATCATTCATTCATGTATTGTCATTTATAAATTTGCCATTTTAATTCATGATATAATGATATTTATCCTGTTTAATAACCATATGTCTTCTTTAGAAGGTTATATAAAAGATAAATTATGTTTTTTAACCATGAACAGTTCAGGTGTATTATAATACTGTATATTCCATTAAACACATCTGTATTTATGTGTGTTTT
>NC_056592.1:1354610-1359610 GCF_018340385.1 Cyprinus carpio
TTATTTTATTTTATTTTATTTTATTTTATTTTATTTTATTTTATTTTATTTTATTTTCAAATTTCATTTAAATATTAAAACTAAAATATTTTATTAAATTGAATTTAAATATTTCAATTAATATTTTTGTAAGATATTCTGTCTTCTTAGATTTGCTAATTTCAGTTCAATTAATTAAATTTTTTTTAATATAAAATTTTATATTTGATTTGATTTAATTGTAAAAAATTTTTTTAAGTTTTTAATTTTTCAATTTAATTTTACATTTTTTTTTCATATTCCAAATTTAATTTAAGATTCACATCTTCTTCTCATCCACGATCTGTTGCTTGCAAAAAAGTACCATGGTAAAGTAATGGTAGCAAGAGTGATTACCACGGTATGTGTATGTTTGTGTCTAAGTGTGTGTGTTTGATGAAGACATCAGGTCAAGCTCAGTCAGGCAAGAACTACAGATGAGTCCTCGCGGGAGCAGGGCCGGGTCGCTCATGTTCAGGACCATGCATGTGTGTGTGTGTGTGTGTGTGTGCGTACCGTGCAGATGAGCCCTCGCGGGAGCAGGGCCGGGTCGCTCATGTAGGACCGTGAGTGTGTGTGTGTGTGTGACAGACTGTGAAATGACGCGTTGTTGCGCGGCTGGGCTGCACCTGGGCCCTTCAGTCCTGATGGATCGGTTTGGTCATGTGTAATAGCCCCATCTGCCGCGCCTTGTTTTTCTTTTTTACTGATAAACACTGATCCCAGCGGCTGAGCCTCATGAACTGGATTCTGCCGTTTTCCCGACCGGAAAAGAAAGACGCAGCGGTGAGGTTGGGTTGTTATTAAAAAAGTGTGAACAAATGAAAAGTCGGATGCGATTTTAAACCGTATCCTTGGAGACAAGTTGCTGCATACATTGCGAGTGACAGTCTGCACATGTGTGTGTGTGTGTGTGTGTGTGTGTGTTAATGAGCACGCACATCTCACTGAAGGGTTTTGGAGCTCGGCTCCATAATGACTTTTATTACAGCCAGGAGTTTCTGTAACCAAGCCAATTCTTAATTAAAGCCGCTGACATCATGCTGTAGTAATTAAGGACTGCATTAATTAAGCTGCTTTTTTTTTTCTTTTTTTTTTAAGGGTTATTTTCGCAAGGCTCTCGTGTCATCCGACGTCAACCGTTTGAACCGGGATCGAACGCAAAAACTCTGTATCGTAAGGAAAAAGTTTCGGACTCGCACTCACTGATCATATCTGTGCATTCTGATAGCTAATTATGCTTCGGAGAACATCGACAGCTGCATTCATCATCATAAAACGTAATAATTAATGACATTCCAACAAAGAAAAATATGTAAATGAGCGCTCATTAGCATTTTTCATATTCAGCTTCGATAATGCTTTTGCTGACAAGGCTGTAATTAATGAAAATGCATGTCGCAGGCAGGAGATTGGATCGGCTTCATTCCACGCACAATTCCCAAATGCTGGCATTATGGAAAACGAGGAGTGCTGCCAACTTTTTGGGGGCGAGAAAAAACTGAAAGCACCGTATGCAAATGAGATGCTGGCACCGAACGCTTAACCCTTTACAGACCGATCCCATCCGGCCTGATGTGTGTTTAAAGAGAGCGGGAGACGGGCTTCTGGGAATGTGGTCGTGCATTTGGGAATCCACAGACGCACCTGTCCGTCCATCCGCTACTGCGCTCCGTTACGCTGCATGCTGGAAATACACGTGTGTGTGTGTGTGTGTGTGTGTGTGTGTGTGTGTGTCGCTGGGGTGTTTGACGGCTGCTGAAGTTGTGTGTCCTTGAGTTAATGCACAAGAACTGATTGAAAACCACCTTTAAAGAAGAATTCTGCTGCATAACCCACAATGCATCTGATTAGAGCTTCTCAAAAATATTACAATGTGTACTGCATGTATGTAGTATGCATGATGTCACATGACTTCATTAATGTTTCATGTTTAATTCAGACGCACAGGCGTCTCACAAATAAATGAGATTATTTTAAATATTTGGAATATTTATAAACGTCAGAATATCTTAACTCTTCACCTCAGTTTTTATTTTTATGTTGTAGCATTCAGATGTATTCTGCATTTTGAAACAATGTAGCTTTTTTCCAAATTCTACAGTTTGAAATAGTGTAGCATTCTACAGTGTAACAGGACAAAATGGTGCTTTATAAATAAACAAAAACAAAACTATGTTTATTTCAGTTTTCTGTATTTTTGTAGTTTATTCAAGCAATTTGTGTGGAAGGAGATTTTGATAAAACCACGATTGATTTTACATCTTCACCCTAGAACTGGGAGGCTGAGTGCATTTTGCATTTTGGGAGACCTTCATATGCTGCACGCTATAGATTTGCATGCATACAATAATCACATGCATACTGCAGAATGAGCAGCACACACACACACACACACACACACACGTTCACATGAATCAGACCAATGGCGTTTGTTTCCTTCAGGAGGGTCGTGACCTGAATTTGTCACATTTTTGTTAATCTCATGCATTAAGAACACAGAAAAGCAGCATAAACGAGTAAAACATGAAACAATAAGCGGTAAATGAAAAGATCCTGGTGGGGAAGCTCTCCGCGAGAGAGAGAGGGGGAAGTGTGTTAATCTCGACCGTGGGATATGACAGACTGACGTGCCGATCTTGTCCTCCGGCTCCGTTTGACTTCGAGTTTCATCAGAGAGAAAGAAACTAACTCGTTTTTCTTTCTTTGATTTTCTTAACCAGGTTAAATGGATGTGATGAGGCAAAACACTAAAATTTACACAAATAATTTCCAAAATAATAACAATACACTTAACATAACAATCATCAAACAAATCCTTCAATATACATTATTCAAAAAAAAGTATGCACAAAAAAAAAAAAAAAAAAAACAGATAACATTTGCTAAATTCTAACCAGAGCACACTACATGAGAGACAGTTTCCCCACAATGCAATGCACTCATCTGTACCTTCCATTTCTAGTGTGAGGAATAAGCCAAGCAATTTTGTGTTTTTGTGATTTGCATAAAATTAGATGAAAAATTCTAAATTACCATATTTATTTCTTAGGTCATGTGACAATAATGTAGCATTCTGTTATGTTCTATATTTTGAAACAATGTAGCATTCTATTATATTCTACAGTTCGAAACAATGTTGCATTCCACAGTATTCTACGATTTAAAAAATGTAGCATTCTGCTGCATTCTACAGTTTAAAATGATGTTGCATTCTGTTGCATTCTACGATTTAAAACAGTGTAGCATTCTATTATATTCTACAGTTTGAAACAATGAAACATTCAATGTAGCATTCTACTGGATTCTATAGTTTGAAACAATGTAGCATTCTACTATATTCCAGTTTAAAACAATGTAACATTCCTCTGTATTCTACAATTTAAAATGCATGTAGCATTCTATTGCATTCTACAACTGAAAACACTGTTTGAAAGGATTTTTGTTACACACAGCATGCTGCAGTGTGTACTGTGTATAATGTTTGCATTCCACTCTAAACATAGATGTTATTTTAAAATTGAATAATAAAATGCAGTTTTTTTTTTTTACTTGTGTGTTATTAATTCAAACCCCAAATTTTCTTGCCGTTAAAAAAAAAACCATCTGTGGCAAAAGTTAAGGCACATGCAGCACTTAAGAACAATCTGAATGTGTCGAATCAGTGCTTTCAGCACAATGGATTTGCGGGAAATTCAAGTGCACTAGTGTCGGCATTTTCCATCCATTGCACTTTCGTGGAGCCTAAAGCCGCCGCGTGCGCTTCGAGGTGACAGACCCAGAAAAGTTGGCCTCTCCGTGTGCTTTTTGAAGTGAAAGGTTATTTGCATCCTGTCGTGAGGGGAGTGTTTCCACTAATCCTGCCGGCTAAAGAAAAAGAGACGCGCTGTGTCAGGATCTTATCCCGCTCCTGAAAGAAAGAGTCACGGCAAATCCTGCAGGACACGAGTTAACCCGCCGAGAGTCATTCACAGACCTTCACCTTTGCTGTCTGTCTCTCTCTCTCTCGGACCGCCTCCACAGGGCTGTAGAAAAGCGGGGTTTGGACGGCGTGGGGTTTGGGACAGTGGCGGATTTGTTTGAGCTCAAATCTGCAGTCTTGGCGTTCGGGGTTTTTAAGCCACTCGAGTGTTTATGTGTCTGTATTTAATTTAGTGCTTCATTTGAATGACAAAAGAATCAAATAAGCATTTGCATGGTGGCGGCAGTGTTGGCCCTTGAATAAATACAGATAAACAGCGCAAAAGTTTATTCCATACTCACATTTCTCTGAGCTCAGCACGGCGTCAGATGCATGCTTTTCTTCTGGGTTTGCAAAATCCATCTTGATAAGGTGACGCTATATTTTTTTTTACAGTGTTAAAAATTACTATTAGCTTCTATATTGAGATTTACGTTTTTCTCTTTATTTATAGATCGATACAGTGAGCTGCATGATATAAAATGGCGCGTTGGGTTGCAGTCGAATGGGCCGAGCCGCCTGCTCACATCCAAAGCTCTTTTGTTCTGTGCGTAACGTCTGCCACGGCCAAACTGGCACAGATGCCACACAACATCTCTCATGCCTGGCATCACACACACACACTCACACACACTCACATACAAACAATAAACCATACACACACTCCGTACACTAAATCCTCACGCAACACACATCAGCTCGCGGTTTTTGTGTGTGTGTTTTATTGATTGTGTGCTTGTTTTGCACTGAAAAAAACACATCGAGCAGCCGTTTGCATACAGTATTCTGTTTAAAACGTGTCAGATTTTATTGCAATTATTTGCACATAATAATTTTAATTTAAATTTAATTTTAAATATGATTTAACATTGTTAGCAAATTATAATTTTAATTATTAGAAATAAATATTTAAATGTTATAAATGACATTGCTAGCAAATAATAATTTTAATTATTAGAAATACATATATATATATATTTTATATATATATATATATATAATACACAAAATAAATAGTAGT
>NC_056592.1:1364610-1392110 GCF_018340385.1 Cyprinus carpio
AGACAGAAGCTGGAGGAAGTGATGCTGGATTGGAGACAGTATCCCGACTGCAGCCAAACACCTTAATTGTGATGCATTCTCCGGGTTCGCTCCTGAATGAAGTATCCTGCTCTGATGCCATATGGTGTCGCATGCAACATTTAACTTGTCAGCTGTAATGGATTGTTCTGGAAGCAGATTTTAGCTGTAAGCGCTAACGGGTCGTCTGCGGGCGGCTGTATGAAGGATCACGAGGTGCCGCGCGAACGATTCGCCTGGAGACGCTGACCCGTGTGACTCTCAGATTTACCCAGCATCCTCGGCGGCCGTTGAGCGGCTGCTGTCAGAAGCGCTTACGTCAGACAATGGCGGGTAAATAGTGGTCAGCTTCAGAGATTCAAACATGCGACTGGTTCGACCTGAACATTATTCCAGGTTAAAAACTCAAACTCTGCTGACAGAATCCACGGCCTGCTGTTGATTACACTCCTAAAAATAAAGGTGCTTCAAAAGGTTCCATAAAAGAACCATTTTTGGTTCCACAAAGAACCATTCAGTCAAAGGTTCTTTAAAGAACCATCTCTTTCTTATCTTTTAATAAACTGAAGAACCTTCTTTCGCCACAAAGAACCAAAGAAGGTTCTGCAGATGTTAAAGTTTCTTTACGAAACCATTTAGACAAAAAGGTTCTTCTATGGCATCGTGAACCACCTTTATTTTTAAGAGTGTACCACTGATAATGTGTTTATGTGGAATGCAACAGAAAAACAATGCTTTAATAAATTATTCTTTGGTAAAATTATTTTTGTTTCATGATTGAGGGCTATAATGTGAAAAATTATTGTTAATGTATAATATATATATATATATATATATATAACTAAATAACTAAATAATTGTACATTTGCTATAATAATGTAATAATTTAGTTAATTTTTTAGTAGTTATTAAGTATGTTATTTATAATATTTAATTAATATTTAATATATATATATATATATATATATATATATATATATATATATATATATATATATATATATATATATATATATATATATATATATATATGTTTTAATTTTTTATTATATCTTAATTCCATATAATTTACATTAAAGTAATTTTATTTGATAATTTTAACAATAAAATATTTATTTATAATATTTTTTTTATAAATGATAAAACTTGCTACAGTTGTGTATACACATTTTATATTTAAAATGGTTATAAAATCGGTGTGTCTATCCATCTCTCTCTCTACACACACACACACACACACACACACAAACACACACACACACACATATATTTATATATATATGAATTGTAAGTGCATTACTGTAAAGGTGATTTTCATTTGTTTAAACAAATAATGTTGAGTGGTTACCAGCAGCATGTCACTGATGGTTTCAGTGAAGCTTAAGTTGGATTTATCCTTGAACATTCCTTTAAACAAAAATAGCGTGGAGTTGAGGACAGCTGTATGATGTTGAGTTGTTGAGTTGAGTTAATTAGTTTCTGCAGAGATTTACAACTTTGAACGCCTGTCAACATGACACACAGGAATACAACACAATCACACACAATCCAGATGTCTCGCAGAAGTCACGTCTCAGGTGTGTGAAGCATCTGACGTTTGTGACGCGCTTACAGGAGATGAACTTTTAATCACGCGTCAAGGCCAAAACGTGTGCGTTTCAGGAAGAAATGAGTGAGAATAGAAGGACAGTAAGATTCCATTTGTTAACATTAGTTAAGTGCATTGGTTAACACACTGAAAACAATTTGGTGGCATATTTAGTTTTTCACAGATTTTTTTTTTTTTTTTTCACTCAGAAATTGCTAGTAATTTTCACAAAAATCAGCAAGTAATGCACTGAATGTGAAATTTAAAAATAGTAGAAAAACTTAAGTAGTCTTTTCTTGTAAAACGCACTGCAATAATGTCCTTTATTTACAACTTTGAAAAATCATTTTTACAGTGCATGAACTAGCAATGAAATATATTAACTTTCGTTAATGTTCATTTCAACATTATTATTATTATACAAATCAAAATTTGTATCTTACAAACTAGGAGTTATTTAATAATTATATTACAAAATTATTTATTATTTAATGTGATATTGTAAAATGAGCTGACTTTAATATTAATGAATTACAAAAATCATTCTTACAGTGCATAAACAAATTACTTCTAAATAATTATTAATCTTAGTTATGATTAATTAAATGTTGTTAATTTTAACATTTAATAATATATTATTAAAATCAAAAGTTGTATCTGTTTATATTACTAAATGGACATTAAATAGCAATGGACAGTTGCATTTTTTATGAACTAATGTTAACAAAATTTAATAAATACTATAACAAGTGTATTTCTCATATTGTAAGTTAATGCATTAACTAATAGGATCTTATTGTAAAATTTGACAAAATCATCAACAGATCACAAATGAGATCTCGATTGTTTCGACAAGATCAAGTGAGGTTAAATTGTTAAAAAAAGAGGGACTGATGATATCAGTTACAAATTTTAGTTTGAGTTCATGCGTCTTTTAGGCAAAACAAAGTTGAGTCTTCAATGAAGCGTAACTGAGATCTCCATGAAGTGTTCTGAGCTGTGAAAGAGCAGTTTGAGAATGAGAGGTGTTTTATATTCCGTGTGTCGTGGGCAGCGCTCTGTGTGATTACTCTAAACAGAGCCACTGCCAAAGCTTCTGAACCCAACCGAACGAGCCCCTCTCCACCTGGATGAGGTTCGTGCCAGACTGTGCACGTGTGTGTCCATCCAGCCCCCCCGCGGGGACCTGCCATCTGCCCCCCCCCCATCCTCGATGGACTGGAACGCTTCACTGAGGGGGTTCTGGGAAAGAATAGTGCTGAGAGATGTTCCTCCGCAGGCCATGAATGTCCAGAGCCAACAGAAGTTCAGGGAAGTTTGGGAATGTGGCACAGTTTGGAAATTAACCAGTGTTGTTCGGTTCCCAGCGATCTTCAGAACATCTTTTATGTTCCACGGAAGAACGAAAGTCAGGTTTTGAATGATAAGATGGGTGAAGCATCCTATCAAGTGTCTCTAAATACAATGTAAGTTGATTGGAGTATGTTTTACAAGAAAATATAATTTCAGTCTTTCGACTTCAAAATTGCATGTTTAATTCAATGTTTTACTTGTCGTTTCTTTGTAATCATTTGTGAAATTACTAGCAGTTTCTGAGTGAAAATGTTTTTTGCACCAAATTTATTTTCAGTGTTAAGTATTAAAGTCCAATTTTTTCAATGATATTGGATCCAGAGGTATTTTTCACTTTTTTTTTGAAAGAAAGAAAGAAACTAACAAGCTATGAGCTGCATCATAACACACTGAAAAAAAAACAAAAAAAAACAAATGGTGTAGGCCTTACCATTTTTACTCAGAAATTGCTAGTAAATTTAACAAACAATTACTAAGAACTGGCAAGTAACACATTGAATTAAACGCGAAGTAAAGAAGAAAGACTGAAATAGTATTTCCCAACAGGTTTTATTTATAACTTTGAAAAATCTTTCTGCAGTGCATAAAAAACTTTGATTTTAAGCTAAAAAGTTTCCTAAAATCAGACAAAAAAGGTACAAACCCATGAAGTATTGCAAACTACATAACAATGGAGAAATAAAAAAAAAATGATTTAAAGATGTTGATTATGTACATAGAAACAACTTAAGTGCAAAATATGCACATGCATACAAATATTTCAGTATATTTGAGTGTATTACATCATGTGCTTTAATTAAGTGGGTGGCGCTTGTTTGGTGTGATTTGCTTGTTGTGATTTTGATTGGTCGTGATTTCTACGCAGAATCATTTTTAATGTAGGTTTTCACCAGGAATTCTGCCGTGAAATGTGATTATTTAAAAAATGTCTTTAAATGGCCCAATATGCTCCAAAAAAAGCATAATCCATCGATTAACAACCTCGTAGCTCATAATAGATCTGTCTTTAACAGTTTTAGTTTTATTTAGTTTTAGTTATTTTAAATTAAAGGAAACTGAGAAATGTTCATTTTTAATTTTATTTCAGTTAATGTTTATTTTATTTAAAGTAATGAAAATGTTTTTAATTGTTTTAGTTTTAGGTTTGGTTAACAATAATAACCCTGTTAACCTTTGCACACTGACTCATAGAAGTTGCGTAAAACCAGCCAATCAGATACAAGTTTTTATCCAGCTCATGTTTGTGGTCAATATGCATCGATGCATACTAAGGTATAGTAGATCTAGTTAAAGTGTGTTGATAGTTGGTCTACAGAATATGAGTACTATGCAGCTGTTTCACATTGGATCGACCAATCAGACAGGGCCAGAGCTGTTAGATGCATAATGAGGATGACATCATGATGAAGCCGGCGGCTCATTGGTCAGTGTCAGATCTCACTCTCAGTGCAGTATGGCGCAGGTTTCCCAGACTCCTCGGCAGCTGTAGCCGCTTTCTCCAGCTGTTACAGACACGTCACCTGCTCTGCCCGTCTCTCTCTCTCTCTCACACACACATAAAGCCACCGCAGGTCCATAATTACTGCCACCAGGGGAGGCAGAGGAGCCATTAGAGACCCTGGGAAAGAGGAAACACACACACTGTTTATAACATTCACTCTATTACGGAACATGAGACACTCTCCACATTGACTCTTAATTCATATTCCTGGTCTTGTGAAGGATTCGTCAGTGTTATGTTATTTTAAAGAATAAATCATTTGTCAACTTAATAAAATAATATTAACCAAATAGATGCACATATTAGCTTCAAGCAATGCCAGGTGCATTTAAGAAAGAAAATAGTGTCAGTTTTGTGAGTGAATCTCTCCCTGAATAAATATACTGATGGAAAGAATAAAGATAGCTCATAGATTAATTAAAGGTCTTGGAGTCTGTTACGTGAACAGATCACACTGTCATTCACTCTGTGTTTTATTTTCTGGCAGTATCCTCTCATAGTTACTTATTAGGACTCAGTCTGAATATTAATTGTGTGTGTGTGTGTGTGTGTGTGTGTGTGTGTGTGTGTGTGTGTGTGGTGTGTGTGTGTGTGTGTGTGTGTGTGTGTGGTGTGTGTGTGTGTGTGTGTGTGTGTGTGTGTGTGTGTGTGCGCGTCTCTTCCAAAGCCGTTCCACTTCTTGCTTTCATCTGAATTTGCTGCTTGAGTTTTGAGTGTTTCTCAAACAGGTGCTGGACAGCAGCAAACATCAGCAGCAGCAGCTGTGCAGATAGAGAGACACCTCCGTCCTGTCTCTCTCTCTCTCTCTCTCTCTCTCGCTGTCTCTCTGACGTGTTTTCACCTCTCTTCTTCTGTCTTTGTTCTGCTTCTTCAGTCAGTCTAATACTCGAGGAGAAGTTACTTGACAGTCGCTTTCACACTAGCTGTGCTAAAATAATGAAAGAAAGATAAAATAAACACATTTAAGTAAATGTAAGTTAAGTATTATATACAGTAAGTAAATTACATAATATATTAATAGAAATAAACAAAAAAGTAATATTTATATAAATATATATATATATATATATATATATATATATATATATATATATATATATATATAAATATATATATGCATTACATTTACGTATTAATATTTAATATGTAATATTAATTCAAATAAATGAATATATTACACTTGTTTGTTTACACACCAACACACATATCTGATATAATATTAATATACTTACATTTGTTGATTTTTTTTATTTATATTTTATCATTTGCTTATATTGCATGTGTTTAGGGTTGCAAAAAGGTGGAAAGTTTCCAGTAAATTTCTGAAATATTCAAGAATTTTTGGAAACTTACCAGGATTTTTAAGAATATTCCAGGGATTTTTTGGAAAGTTTCTGGAGGTTTACCACCCCTTTGCAACCCCATATGTGTTATTTATTAATTTATTTATCTATCTATCTATCACAGCTATACATGAATTCATATCCACAAAACGCAGTCCTTAATTCTGATTTTGTGGGTTATATCCAGATTTTCACACATTAAATTCATCAAACATCTGATATCACATTAAATTTGGAAATTAGACTATTTCACCTGCATTGGCTGCTGCATGAAGTGTTTTCAAAACTTTCAGAAAAGTTGAGAAGGGTCCAGTGTCACACTGAGCTGCAGTCGTTCATCCAGCGTGTTGTAATTCAGCTGCATCATCAGTAGCGAATATATTGCTCTTTCGGTATACGCTTTTTAGACTTTTATTATTCATTTATGCTGTAATTATCAGGATATGTTTCTGAACTGAACTCTATTTTATTTTCCAGTGAGATCCCCTCAGGGGCTAAAATGAATTCAAAAGGACATTTTTTATTAGCTTAAGTCTATTGAAGGCTATTAAACAAGCTTATTCAAATCTGTGATTTCCTTTTATAACTCCTCTGAAGCCTTTGGGTGTTATTGAAGCCTTTTCATTACATTTAATGTAACGTTTCCAATGCCTGTTAGCGCTTCTGTACGGCGTCCAGAATACAGTATTTCACTTCTGTTTGCTTAAACACACTTTGGCAAGAAACATGCCCCGTTCCTCGAGCTCTAGAGGAGAGAAATACAAAACGAGGTGACGTTTAAATTCATTTGTTTTCAGACATTTGCTGTGAGATTCTTGCAGGAGATGAGCCGTATCGTATCAAAGCATGGTCAAACTGCGCTTTGCCTTCTGTCACGAGTGTTTAACGCCGGTAATTGTTCTGACGGCGAGTCGATGCGCTCCTTCCAAAAAAGAGGTACACAGTACAAACGACAGCTCTCGACCTGTGCACTCGTCTCCACACTTCAAATATCCACGCAATGCAAGCAGCAGCTTTCCCCTCATAAAGCCATGCAAATGTCGAGTTATCGGCGTTCTTGGCTAAGCCCCGTCGAACGTTCCCATTTGGCACGGATCCCATTCAGTGTGTCTTCCTCATACGGTACAGATGTGAATTTCAAGACCATCTAAGCACTCTTTTGCACAAAGTAAGATGGCATGCTTTAGTGAGACGTTCCTTTGTTCATTGTTCGGCTAAATTGTCGTGTGATCTGTGATGTATTTTACTGTGAGCATAAGTAATCCCCACTGCCGCTTCGGTTTTGTGTTTTTTATTCTGTATATAAATACAATGGAGAACATTGTTTCGGTTTTTAGACTCGACAAAAACACGCACATGTTCCCATTGTGCGTCAGATATTGTGGAATCATGCAACAAATCCTTCGCAAAACAAAGATGAACTAGAACAACGCAGCGTCTTTGTGTTAAAACACAAGACGCAAGAAGTAGGAGACAAAAGAGAGCAGGCGCTGATGTTGATTATGAGATTTACAGAGGCACCAATACGAGAGTATCTGAAGATTCGCAGCTCTTCGTTTGCTTGCGTTTGCTTGCGTTTGCCACGGGGCTTTGGCACTGCAAACGCTGTCACCGAGCCAACAAAAAATCTGCAGTGTCTGCTGCATTTTAGCAGCGAACACACAGACACGTGCACGTGCACGCCAATCCAGTTCCAACTTTTCAGCTCGCACATAATTGTTCAACTTTATAACTAATGCCAAAACTGTAACGGCGGCCGAGGTTAATTTTTCACCACCTCGAACGTGCCAAATTGCCAAATGTATTCAAAGCGATGCAACCCCTGAACGCCACGACAAACTCATGTGCATTTGCCAAGCGCCTCCCCGGAAGGTGCACAGTGATGTTTTAGGGTTTGGTGATTATATTGATCTGCGTATGGGTCGGGGGGTGTTTAATCAGGGCTGTTTTGCATGGGGCTCTCTGCCTAGAATGCAATCAAGCGCTTTCAAAGGAACCTAACAAGTGCACGGCTCCCCCACCGGCACGGTGAATTTAAATGCCCCTCGATTGACTACCGATAGCGTCCTGCGAAACACAGTGCATCAGCTTCCACAAACCCAAATCTCGACGCTAGCAGGGTCGTGCTGACCGAGCAATGTGTAAAATTAATTTCTGGTGTGGCATAGAGAGCGAAGGAGGACAGTGTTTGAGGGTGTCGTGCATGTGTGTTGTTTTTGAAGCTGGCTCCCCGTGGATCTGTGCCTTCTCCTTCTGTACCTTTCAGACTTTGTCGGCACGCTGGCCTGGAGCCCACTGATGTCATGGAAACTGTTGTATTGGTACGAGTGATTCATGTCCATACGGCCTCCCCCACATGCAACGGGCTTTTTTTAACCCTTCCCCCTGTTTTAAATAATTATCCTTGGTGTGCGTTTCCATGCAGCCTCGTTGAACTCAAATGGACGTGATGACAAGTCTAATTATGTGGTTTTGGGGTTAGAGAAGGTGTCTGTTTAGACTCTGTCAGAAAAACATTTAGTCTCCCACTCCGAGCGCTTTCGGATCTGATAATAACCCGCGCATTCGAACCCGCGGAGTGTGTGTGGTGTTAAAGGGTTTTTGTGTAAGTTTTGGCTTGGAGACATGAAAAGCTCTTTGAGCGCTTCTTTAAAGATGAACTTGGCACGAGAACACAGTGGCACGTCCAACCCCCGAACCTCGACTTTGACCAATCAGGGCTCTCCGGAGTCGCCCATGTGCCAGCTTCACTTTCATAATTCTATCAGAGACACTGCAGTACTCCGGCTCGTCTTCCAAAACGCACTACCTTGACTTTTTCCGCGTCAAACCTCACTGAAACTATTTTAAGCCGATGAGCTGCTAAATGCATTTTGGCTTTTTCTCATGGGAAATATCAGCCCGCTGGAATCAGACCTAAACACTAAACAGCGTCTTAAAAAATAACCCAGGCCAGTTATGCATGTAGCTTTTGCGAGTGTCAAAGCAAAGCTTATGTACAAGAAAATAAAGCTAAATAAACAGTCAACATGATGCAAAGTATCTTGTAGGACTTCCTTCATTTTTAAGATTGTACTTTATGTAACATTTGACCTAAAGAAGGAAAAAAACACATTGCCTTTGTTTATAAAAACTGGTTAGTTTCATGTGAAGCCGGTTACATATTTTTTAATCATATTGAAATTTTAAAAACAGAAACTGTAAATTGAAATTCTATAATTTTTGGTTGTATTATATTATTTGATTAATTATGTTTTTCTATATTTTTATGTTTATATTTTATTTTTGATTCTATATATATATATATAGAGAGAGAGAGAGAGAGAGAGAGAGAGATAGAGAGAGAGAGACAGAGATGTACTTTTGTTTTTGATTAATTTTATTTATTCTAGTTTATAATTTTTTATAATTCGAATTCTATTATATATATATAAACATTTTCTTTTGTGTGAAATATTGGTCTGTTCATGCAGGCCTGAGCTGTGTTTTTTCTTTCATGATCCCTGCTGTAATGTGTTGTTTAAGATACAGGTATTAATTTAATATCTGCCATCTCTCATAGCCCTATAACTGTGACTCCAGGAATATTTAGATTAGCTGTCAGATATTGTTAGTTACTGGAAAACAGCCGAGACAATCAGCAGTTAGAAAAGCACAGAAAGGCTCACACAGCTCTCTCTTTTTCTCGCAGTAAATGTGAAGTCCGTCCTGTTTTTGCACCTGCTCTCAGATGCGTCAGTGTCACATGAGGCTTAATGTTTCTTAAAGCTTCTCTCACAGTAAAATTATAAGAAAATTTCACTTTGTGTGCATCTGAAACTAGTTTGGTTATTAATTAAATTTCTTAGTTCTTAGGCTGTTAGTAATTAGTGTCTTATGTAAGAATTACATTGCATAATTTATATACCTTTACATACAATCAGAAGCAAAGCTCATATTGTTTTTATTAATTTATTTAATTTCATATTATGCTCTTTTGCACTTTGAGATTAATTATTTTTCCTTCATTTCAACATAAACAAAAGCATTATGTATGCGTTTGATTCTTGCACATCAAATGTGTTGTCAGTGCTGTCAGTCAGGATATTTGACTAATTTTCGCAGTATTTCTACGATGCATTGTATAGAATAAAGCCGGTTGTTGTGCATGCAGCCCATGGCTCTGGCTGCATTTCAAACGCGTCTCTCACGGTTGTGGTCTCGGCTGGGTTTGGTGGGCCTGCGGTCGGGTTTATGTGCTTTCTGTGGCCGCAGGTTGTGCTGCGGAGGGTCGGAGATGAAGGGCGGACTCGCTGCATCTCCCTGGGGCGAGAGAAGCATCCCGTGAGCGCAGACCACGCATCAAACAGGATTAAAACCCGAGGAAGCCCCGCCACGCTGGAGCCGTTCCATATTTGTTTTCCGTGCCGGGAAGGGGAGAGCAAAACATTGTGTCGCTTAATTTTCTCCAAGAAATTGCCTGTCAAGAGACATCATTTCCAAATTATTGTTCATTATAAGCAGCCCTCAGCTGCCTAATAGTGCCGCCGTCTCTTCCTCCGGTTCTCCAAAAAAACATATCCGGATGTCTTTTTTTTCCCCAGTACAACCCAAACAAGTGACATTTACAGTTTTCCTGCTACAGCAACCGTGTTTGTGCTTCAAACCTCTGAAATGGTGTGGTTGTGTGGTTGTTTTGTGACTGTTCAGACTGAATGTAATCATTTAAAATGGAGCATAGTCTGTATGAAATGATTGTGGGTCATTTAGCTTAAGGTATGGAGCAAATACAGGCCTAATGTGTGTCCGAGATTAAGGCAAAGGACTTCTTTCTTATGAAATTATTGCTTTTATTCAGCAAGGATTGATCAAAAGTGAGAGTAAAGACATTTACGATGTTGCAAAGGATTTCTATTTCAAATAAGTTTCTGTTCATCATAGAAAAAATTATAATAATTTGAGGGCTACATTAGAATGATTTCTGGAGTAATGATGCTGAAAATTCAGCTTTTCATCTCAAGAATAAATTACATTTTACAGTGTATTCAAATAGAAAACAGTTATTTTAAATGCTTATAATATTTCACAACTTTACAGATTTTACTGTATTTTTGGTCAAATAAATGCAGCCTTGGTGAGCAGAAGAGAATTCTTTCAAAACTATAAAATAATTGTAACAACCCCAAATTTTTAAATGCACTGAATATATATGTGTAGACAGATATGTAATTATTTTAAAATATAAAATACTGTACAGAACAAAGACTAAGAGTGTTTATGTTCTTATTTTGAATTGGAACATTAGTGTACTTTTTCCTGCATCATATATATTTTTCATAATATTTCATAGATTCTGTCATTAATTGTTTCCTTTTTATTCATGCAGTGATCATAAATAGCAGTACAGATTACTTCATCTTTTTTTTCGTTTGTCAGAATTATAAATTGATGTATTGTGACATTTTGCGCATCTGATGAAGAAACAAATGTAAAATGTTGTGACATATAAAGAGGATTTTTTTTTCAGGCTGTATACCATGACAATCTCTGTGCTCTGTCTTTAAATCTGAAGTTGAACGTTTAATTTGTGTGTTGTGTGATGCTGTGGTTTGTGTACGGAGCAGCTGTCTGATGTTCATGTACTGAGACGCGTCCTGTCGATCGCATGTCGCTTTTTTGATGAACTGTTTCAGAAGGTTAAGCACATTTTTTATTCTGTCTCTCTCTCTTTGTCTCTCTTTCTGTCTTTCTCTCACCCCTGCCTCCCCCCCAAAAAACTCTGGCACGGATGAATCCGGCTGCGTGTGTGAGAAAGACGATTAAGAGAGGCACCTTTCGCTCTGCTGATAACGGCCCATTTCTGCGTTAATTCTACCTGCTTGATCTCAGTTTGGCAGCAAGATGGTCTCAATCGCAGTGCTTTGTGTTGTAATGATCACTTGTGAATGCAAACCAATGTTTTTTGAGGTTTAAGCTGAAGATGTGCCACTGTTTTGGTTGTGCCTTTTTTTTAAGCTGAGTATGGATGTGATAAATTGAACGTAATCTTCATTTTGTCAACGGGATTTATTAGCACAATGAGCTATGGGCACAAACAAGCAAAATAGCAACTTGTTTTTGTGCTTCCAAGCAGTTTTTCCTGAGGAAAACATATGACGTCTGTATTTCACATAACATGTACTAACGACAGCGATGATGCACAGCTGGTCCCGAGGAACTCCGGTGCAATGCAAACTCTGAATATAATCCATAATCTGCCGGTGTCCATGAGTCAGAGATGGTTTGTCTTTGACTAGCTGATGATTATGAGCCAGTTATTATCCATAACAAAACCACTTATTCACGGGGCGCGTGTTCTCCCGTGTAATGAGGGGCTGTCATGCGTGTGCTGTCAAAACCGCAGAGAAATTCAGCGTGACTCAGGCGTCCTCTCGCAAACAGCGGGAGAAATCAGCCTGTGCTAAAAGTCAGAGATCAGAGCAAAACGATATTATTAGCGTTAAAATATCCGCAGATAAACAAAGACACCAACTAAAGAGGAAACATGAGAAACCAGCAGCAGATCTGTGATGTTTAAAAGCAGACATTAGTAAGAAATGTTCCCAAGTCTTAAAATTTCTTGTTCAATTTAAGGTCATAAAAAGTTTTAATTATCAATATGTAAGAGGTCCTAAATTTGGGGACGGAAGTACAAGAATTCCAGTATAACTGTGATTATTAAACTTCTAAAAATAAATGTGATCACTGCACATTTATTAGAAAAACATCCAATATCGGTCAATCTCTCATACATATGTATTGATATAATGGTATATATATATAAAAACTATTTCAAAACACATGTAGTTGCAGTTACCCTATTGATTTTGCTTGAGATTTTAGGTTATTTTATTTATTTATTAGTGAAAAGAAAATATCCAAAATACATATGTAAGTGTTTGTTTTATTACACACACATCTATTTGCGTCTGTTGATTTAAATTCCAATGCATATCTTTACAAGTTTTTTCTCCACTTCAGCATCACTCACCAACACCAAAACTTAGAGTTTTATTCCTCTCTATATTCTGAAGGATTTTACTGAGGGGTTTGTTCATATATCATTCACACTGATTTATATAACATTTTATATCTAAAAATATGGTTAAAAATGCATGTATTTAAAGGCTGTGAGTTTGTTTCTCCACTTCAGCATCACTTACATACACCAAAACTTAGAGTTTTATTCCTCCCTATATTCTAAAGGATTTTACTGAAGGGTTTGTTTATTTATCATTCACACTGATTTATATGGCATTTTGTTCTTAAAAATGTGGTGAAAATGTCTTTTTTTCTGTCATTATTTTTTGATTTATGGAGTGATTAAAAGAGAAATCCAAAGTCAACTCTGTAAAAACCTTTTAATATGTTAGCAAAACCAAACAAGAATTTTGCATTAGGCTTTATCCAATATTCATATGTATTTTCTGGAAATTTGTGCAAATTAGTACATATTTAAATAGACGATGCCTCGTTTTCATATGTAAACATACTATTTCAGAAATTTTGTAATACAACACAATTGTCTTAATGTGCTGTGATATCTATCTAATATCTATTAGTTAACATTTTATTCTATTCACCTGATTTTTTTTTTTTTGGCTTAAAAGAATCTGAGATACAGGATTTATTTTCATATTCCATGGATTTGTTCTATATGGATGTATGGTGTTCATTTTATTAATGCAGGTCTTAAATCTGATTTCCAAAACTCCAAAACAAGCTCAATAATAAACTAAAGTAAAAGCAAACAAAAGAAATGAAGAGTGAGAGCCATACACATGCAGCATCTGTGCTGAATGTGTGTGTTTTTCCGGAGTGATGTTCCGTCTGTGGCATTCCTGTCCTTTTCCAGCTCTCTTCTGGATTTCATTCCCACGTCCAGATTCACGTTCTTTTGGATTAGCAGGATTTATAAAGATGTGTGTCTGAATCCAGCAACATGTCAGGATCTCTCAACGAAACACAACAACCGTCCTTGGAAACGGTTAAACATTCGGAAGAGCAAGAAAGATGGTTTATTTCACTGATAAAACGGACGGATTTCGTTGAATGTGATTCACATGTGATATTTGTCCATGTTTGTGTGTTTATGTAATGTGTTTTGGATATTCAGCATTTGTGTGCAGTCAAATGTACAGTGTTGAAGTAAGCGCAGTGATCTTCATGTGCTCCGCATCGTGATTCAGATCAATGCAGCAGATTTCACTGTGTGTTTGGACGCAGGTCATGCATGTGGTAGATGTTGACCTCTTGTTTGACCTTTGAGGATTCAGAGTGTTCTGGGACACCACCTGGTAAATGTTCAGATCAGAACAGAGTACAATGATTCCTGTGTGTGGAAGAGTTTTATAGTTTTATTTTATTTTGTGGTATTTATTAAGTGTTTTTTGTGCTTTTCCTTTAACTGATTCAGCACGTTTTTTTTTTTACCATGGTAGAAAACTGAAAAAACCACCACGGTAACCATAGTTTTTCCTTCCAAAATACCATAGTCACATTACAGTGTTAACTGGGTTTTAGCACCACTGTTATTAAAAATGAAATAAATCAAAAGCACAGACTCAGATATTTTGTAAATTATGGTTACTGTGGTAATTTTATTTTGAGCGATTTGTGTTTGAAGGTTTACATTGGTAAACAGATTTCTTGTCTTTATATTTTTGGGCTGTTGACATAAAATGTTTTATTCAAGATGGACGGTTATAAAACGCACCTGCTGAGATGTTCTTCTTCCTTTATAATCATGTTAGAGTTACAAAGATGTTCTTTGTTTTACGGATACCATGGAAATTTTTAAGATCTAGTATCATTTTTAGTATTTAGTGAAGGTTTATAGTAATAAATAGTTTTATTTTCATTCATTCAAATGTTCGTTTGACACATAAATGTCTAGAAAACACAAAAATTGCTTTCTTTCATCTTAGCTTTTGATGATTTTAGAGTTATAATGACTGTAGTATGTTTTTTTGTTTTACTCTATGGTTACACTGGTTCATTTTTGTGAGCAATTAGTGTTTAAAGATTTACACTATGTATGATGATTTATGATTATTTTAGAGTTATGATGGTAGTTTGTACATTGTTTCACTGTATAGTAACTTCCATGGTATTTTTTAAAACGCAGTTTAAATATTAGTACTTAGCTTACTCTATAATTCATTTTTGAGAGATTTTAGAGTTTGAAGGTTTACAGTAGTAAATAACTTTGTTGTCTTTATTCAAACATAGGCTTTTGATGCATCTAGAAAACACGATTGCTGCGATTTTCGTCTTAATTCATGATGATTTTAGAGTAATTATTACTGTAGTTTGTTTTTTGTTTTACTCTATGTAAGGTATAGCAACGACTTTAGTAGTTAGTGTAGTGAATAGCACCGTTGTCTTATTTAAAAATCCTCTGGTCGCATACATTAAAACACATTTTGGATGTTTCTAAAACGTAACAGAGACTGAGCTCAGGTCGGTCAGAACAGAAGCACAGGACTCTGTAATTGGGCTCATTTGATTATGACTGGATGAGGTCAGAAGACTTTAACAATATTTGCTGTGTGTGTGTTTGGCGGCGGTCCCGGCCCGGCCCAGTGCAGCTAAAGGCAGGGCGCATTCAAGCATGTTCCTCTATATGATTAACAGCCTGTAGACGAGTGTTTGTGAGACTTTGAGAAGGTCTTTATTCTGCTAATACCAGATTTCACATGCCGCTGGCTTCCAAAGGGGCCCAAACCTCACGTTTCTTTGTTCTCTTAACAGTCGCAACATCAGTAAAACAAAACAACAAGTCAAACATCTTCATTCTGTCAAACCAGTTCAACTATTCGACGCTTGATCGTGTGTGTTTGTTCGTCAAAGCGTCTGACTGTAATAACCTGAGCTTGTGATGTTTGATGTTTGAACGCCAGCTGTCTGTTCAACATGTGCAAATTCATGCGACCACTGCTGATTTCTGAGGTTACGTCCCTCATCTGTTTGTTTTGGCTTGTCCTTGTGGGTTTAAAGGACTTTATTAACAGCTTGTTTTTAGACTTAATTGAAGAATAATTAATGAATGTGCTACTGATCCATCCTTTGTCTCTTTAAACAGGTAAAACGGAGCGAGCATCATATTCTTACGGACGGGACTCCAGCATTCACGGCTGTCAGGTAAGAGACTTGAACTGCTGTTATAGTTATTCTTTAACAGCTCAAGAGACTCAGTTGTGTCTCTGATGTTTCTCCTAATGTGGGAGAAGCTAAATCAGCCTCAAATGAGTCACTAGTCATCATTCGGTAAGAGTCTAGAGGTGTAAAATGAATGTGGAGCATTGGACGAGAAATGTATGAGATCTCCGACTTTGTGTCTGGGTAGATCTGATCAGTTTGAGATGTTATTAAACTCTACAGAGAATTGACATTTATCTAGTTATGTTCAGTTTCTTTGGCTAGAATGACTCAATGAGAAAAATAAAATAAAAAAATTATATATATATATATTTGAAAAATATTTAACAAATAAAAAATATTGTTTAATGCAAATAATTTATGCAGTTTCTAGGTTTTCTAGGCTAGAAATGACTCTTTATGAGCTCATTCTTTCTCAATTTTTTTTTTATTATATTTGGAAAATATTTTATTACTTTATTTGGAAAAATCATGAAAGTCTCAATTTGATCTTTTAATCTCAGTGTTGTTTAGAAGGTTATCATGAGATCATTTGTGATTTATTTTCATGTTCTCAAAGGAAAACAGTAATGTAACTGTTGTGTTATTTGCAGCGCTGACAGTTGTTTTGCATTTCTTTGTGTGAAATAAATGGTAAATGTGCTGTTTGAAGTGAATGGCAGCTGCTGGAGTTTCTGTAGTGGAATAAATAAATAAACAGGTTTGTTTGCATTGCAATCGTACCGTTAGCAGATGGCCTCTGTTAAAGCACATCTATGAATTCCTGCAGATCACCGTGTGTGTGTGTGTGTGTGTGTGTGTGTGTGTGTGTGTGTGTGTGTACGATCTCTCACCAGCCCATCGTGTTTATATTAAGAGACATATGGATGTTCAAACGCCTGATACAACATCAAGAATAGACCTGTTTTAATTCAGCCGCTCCATCCTGAGTCTACTTATTCGTTTTTGTGTTTTTCATTTTCACCAATTTGTGCTTGTATGTATATACTGTATGCATGTATGTATTTATTTATGTATTTACTTACTAATTTAGTTATTCATTCACTATTACGTCATTTTGAATATTTATATATATTTGTTATCTTATATTATATATATATATATACAGTACAGGTCAAAAGTTTGGAAACATTACTATTTTTAATGTTTGTGAAAGAAGTCTCTTCTGCTCATCAAGCCTGCATTTATTTGATCAAATATACAGAAAAAAATTTAATATTGTGAAATATTATTACAATTTAAAATAATTGTTTTTAAATTTATTATACTTTAAATTATCATTTATTTCTGTGATGCAAAGCTGAATTTTTTTAAGGATCATAATCACATGATCCTTTAGAAATCATTCTAATATGATGATTCATTAGCAAAGTTGGAAACAGTTCTACTGCTTAATATTTTTTCAGAACATGTGATACTTTTTTAGGATACTTTGATGAATAAAAAGTAAAAAAAAAAAAAAAAAAAAAAAAAAAGCTATGTTTTTTAAAATATAAATATTTTGTAATAACAATATACACTACTGGTCAGTAATTTGGGGTCAGTAATTTTTTTTTTCTTTCCTTTTTTTAATAAAATCAATACTTTTATTCAGCAAGGATGTGGTAAATTGATAAAAAAGTGATAGTAAAGAAAATATATTATTAGAATATATATTATTGGAATTTTTTTATTTTGAAGAAATGCAGTTCTTTTTAACCTTTTATTCATCAAATGTATTAGACATCAGAACTGTTTCCAACACTCATAATAAATCAGAATATTAGAATGATTTCTAAATGATCATGTGATAGACTGGATGTTTACATGTGACACTGAAGGCTGGAGTAATGATGCTGAAAATTCAGTTTTGCATCACAGGAATAAATTATTTTTTTAAAGTATATTCAAATAGAAAAACTATTATTTTAAGTTGTAATAATATTTCACAATATTACTGTTTTTTCTGTATTTTTGATCAAATAAATATATATATATATATAATTTATAATTAAAAAAATTATTTGGAAAAATATATTTTTATTAAAAATATTTTAATGTATTTAAGTATATTTTAAATATATTTTATGTATTTTTTATTTTATTTTATTTTGTTTTGTATGCAGGTTGTTTCTTTGGTCACTCTAACAGATCAATGTTCTGAAAGCGTCACTGTATTTCACTCGTCAGAAAGTCAAATGACAGACTTACAGTGACTCTCTCTTCTTTAACATCCAGAAAATGACATGCTTGAGATTGAAGTCAGAAGAATGGCAGTCATGGAGACGCTCCTAATTAATCCAGCATGCAAACGCAATCTGAAGTGATGTGATTGGTGTTAAAATGTAAATTGTTGAGGTCTGTGAGTTTGTGGAAAGTTTTCTCGCTCGCTGGGTTTGTGGGTCGCCGGCAGGGTCTTCAGAACTGCAGCTCGCGCTCAAATTAATCTTTCCTGACAGTTTACAAGACGAAGCCATCAGAGAACGACAGACTGATGGGATGTGAGTGACAGAACAGTGTAATGCATCCGACAGCGTTTGTGTTGCTTTAAAATCCTGCGCCGCTTGGAATTCTGGGAAGGGTGGGTGAATTAAATGCAGAAACCTTAAGTTGAAATTCCCCCTCGATATCACTGTAAGACGATCTTCATCTGCCTTCATCAGCTCATAATGCTCACATTTATCCTCAATATATTGCTTTTATAAAATAAAATAAAATGGTGTTTAAAGCAGTCATCACTATTACTATTGCTCATATTAGGGTTAACAATTAATTATAAAAGGTACACAACCCTAAAAATAAAATTAAAAGGAAAATTAAATAATGAAAATGTTTCTTAAAATGTAATTTTATTTTATTTTATTTTATTTTATTTTATTTTATTTTATTTTATTTTATTTTATTTTATTTTATGAATATAAAATAAAAAGGAAAATAAAATTAAATACTTATTTTCTTTAACCCGGTTT
This sequence comes from Cyprinus carpio, assembly GCF_018340385.1. Lineage (NCBI taxonomy): Eukaryota > Metazoa > Chordata > Actinopteri > Cypriniformes > Cyprinidae > Cyprinus > Cyprinus carpio. The sequence continues at coordinate 1,383,541 of NC_056592.1, forward strand.
TATTTTATTTTATTTTATTTTATTTTATTTTATTTTATTTTATTTTATTTTATTTTATTTTATTTTATTTTTACAATGCATCATTCAGAATTTAATTGTTAATGCCTTTCAAATTCCAGTTCAGTTCCTGAATAGTACATAAAAACCAAAGGAAAAGAAAGTAAATAAAATACTTATTTTCTTTAACATTATTTCAGGTCAGTTCCTGAATTAGAACTGCGGTTGCAAACAGGATGGAGAATTAAATTTGAAGACATTTTTAACTGTAAATCAGACTCGTTTCCTCATTCCTGACTGGACAGATCTGACTTCTGACCCCAGCGTGACCTTGAGGTGTTCCCCCTAATGGATGTGCACTATCTAGGGGAGATGTTTCCAGCGCTCTGGGTCATGACACACACACTCACACACATTCAGAGAGGTCTGGAGGGCAGACGGGAAAACCAGAGCTAATCCTGAAAACTGAACCGCTGCCAGAAACACGAATTACACGTCACAGCCAAGAGAGTGTGTGAGTGTGTGAGTGTGTGTGTGTGAGTGTGTGTGTGTGTGTGTGTGAGATCTGTTTCTGTCCTTATGTCTCTTGCTTTGTGACTTTAAACCAGTGTTATTTTAGTACCACTGATACATTATTATAGTTTTTGTTAATATTTTGACCAATTCAGACTGAAAGTGAGTCAATTCAGTCATTTGATGGGAAGAAATCACCTAGCAACCAGCCACAGCACCCTAGCAACTGCATAGCAACATTGTAACATTTTAACATTTAGAACACGTTAGTAACGGAACAGCACTGTCTTTCTGCTGAAAATGCAGTTTATTCATCTAATGGTGGGAACGAACACACACACACACACACACACACACACACACACACACACACGTAGGGCCTCAGCTGGTCGCGTGCTGTAATATAAAAATAATAACGGCTAGAAATTATGTACAGAGTCGACTTCAATTATTGTTGTGTGATTGTTTATTGTGTGTGTGGATGTAAGTGAATTACAGTGTGAATATGAGTTTACAGTGACACAAACACACACACACACACACACACACACACACACACACACACACACACACACACACACACACACACACACACACACACACACATCTGTCCACTTGTTTCTGTTACTGACAGTGTTGACCAACCAAAAGATAAAATGAAACTGAAATACTTTTATTCTATTTTTATAAAATGTACTAATTAAATACTTGTAAATAAACTAGTAAATAAGATTTTAAGTCAGTGTTTCAACAATTTAACACGTTTGCGCAGTCACAGTTCTCTGATATTAGTAAATGGTCACATGACATGCAGGTAAACAAATAAAATATTTAATCTTTTTTAACATGTGGAGGGTTTAGTTTTTTATTTGTATTTTATTAATAATTAGCTTCTCATCGACTCATTTAGATTTTCATTTTAAAATTATTTTTATTTTACATTTTAATGATTTTATTCATTATTAGCATCTCACCAACTCATTTAGGTTGTTTTTATTTTAAAAATATACATTTTTGTTTTAATTTTTATGAATTCATAACTTCACGTTGATTCATTTTTATTGTTTTTATTTAAAAATTAGTTATTGTTGTTTTTTTTTTTATTAATTAATTTTATTATTAGCTTTTCATTAACCCATTTGATATTTGTCTTTATTATTATTTATTATTATTATTATTATTATTTTATTTTTTTTACATTTTTATGATTTAATTTCACATTTCATTGATTCTCATCAAACATGAAATTTGAACTCGGCCCTCCTAAAATAAAAAAATAAGTATATTGGCTAAAACACTTTTAGGATAGGTCTCAAAATGTAACCATAAATAGTTCCATGAAAATGTTTTTTTATGGTTTTAGTTTTCGCAAGCAATTTTATTTATACATCCCATTTCATGCACATTGGTAATTAAAGTGTTTTATTTTAAAAATCAGAAAATAATCACAAAAGATATATAAAAATAAAAATAGCAATAAAAGCAAAGAATTAAATAAGAGTAAAAATTGATTTAAAATATATCAAAACATTTAAAATAAAATGATGGTTTTAGTTAATTATAATAACCCTGGATGGCATTCACACTGATGAAGCATCCAGGCTGTTTTTGACGTGATTCTCTCATCGTTGGCTCAGTGTTGACTCGTTTATGATTTGATGTTTAACTCGGGATATTTTTTGTTTGAAAAAGCGGTGATTTACACTTATGTGTGTCGACTTCTCGTGTCTCTCTGATATTTAGCTGCTTGTCTGCTCGAGTACTTTTCTCCTTGTTGCACGTCAAAGTGTTAATTGCTCCTTGTTAAAAGCCCCGCTGTAAAAAGGCCCGTGTGTGTGTGTGTGTGTGTGTGTGTGTGTGTCTCTTCACCTGCCGTCTCTTTGCATCCAATTCCTCTTCCTGTGCTAAAGCTCTGCTAGGTGACGAGATTCAGAAATCAGTGTGAGGACTCTCTCGCACACACACACACACTCGCTGATGGTTATTTTGAGACTCCGCTAACATCACCTCCACTTTAATGGGTTTACAAATATTCATTTATCCTGGCATTTACCTATTCATTGCGTTTTAGTGCGCAGATAAAAGGCTGTGGATGTCAGCGGCGTCTCTGCTCTCTTCCTGTCTGAGGACGAGTGCATGATTGAGGCGAGAGAGAGACGCATCAACAGATGCAGACAGGATGAGGAGAGGTGTAGATTTCCTCTCTCCTTCCTCTGTTCGCGAGGTGTTTGTCTCCGAGTGTGAAGCGCTCGTCTTTTGACTGGTGAAGGGTGTGTGATACAGCATGTGTCCTGAGCAGAGAGGATTGTGGGATAGGCCTGGTCTCTGATCATGTCATTCAGGTGTTATTGCTCAGAAGTGTCTCTTTCAGATCTCTGAAATCTTCGGGATGGAAAACTGGTCTACTGCATACTATTATAGAGATGTTATCAGTTATAATATCTGATACAGCATACAAAAATACACATTCCAAAAAGTATTATATTGCACTGATGTGTCACAAGACCTCACTGCTGTTTGTTGCAATTGTAATCAATAATAATATATTAGACAATACAATTATTATTATGTACATAAATCAGAAATTTCTAAATATATATTACAAAAATATATTAATAATTTCTCTTTAAATTAGTAGTAGTAGTAGTAGTATGTGTTTTATAATAAATAAAATAACAAAAAATGTGTAATTTATATATATGTTTTATTATTATTTTAATGCTATGTATAATTATTGTTGTTGTTGGGTGTTCTTATAATAAATAATATAATAAAAGTATAATTTATGTATTCACTACCTCTAATAACTCTATATAAAAGTATAATTTTTGGTATTTCCCTACCTCTAGGAATAATAATAAAAATAATAATAATAATTATTATTATTATTATTATTATGTATTTCTAAATAAATAATAGAATAAATGTATCATTCACATATACACCACCATTTGGAAAAATAGAATGATTTATTTATTGATTTATTTTTATTATTATGTGTTTTTATAATTAATAATATAATAAATGTGTAATTTATATATAATAGGATAATGTATTTATTTATGCTTTATTTTTTTATATATTTATATTATTAATTTTATTATTATTTGTTGTTTTTAGTAGACCTACTTATTTAATACCATTTGGATTTTAAAATAAAAAATAAAATAAACAATAACATTATAAATAAACAACAATTTTTAAATGTTAAGATTTTTTAAATGTTTTTGAAATAATTTTCTTCTGCTCATCAAAGTTTTTATTTGTTCAAAAACACAGCAAAAAATGTAATATTGTGGAATATTCTGATTATATGTTTTAAATAGTATGCAGTATGTAGTGTGCAGTAGGCTAGTATTCCATTCTGAACAGCCACAGATTCTGTTCTGATGATGATGATGATGATAAAGATGAAGTGTTCACACTGCTCTGGAATGCGATCATTACACACACACACACACACACACACACACACACACACACACACTCAGCACTGAGTAATGAGGCAGTGATGAGCGCGTCCCGCAGCGCAGGGGCCAAAGGTCAGAGAACTGTCTCAGCTGCTGCCGAGGAGCAGTGATGACACAGCAGAGTGTGTGTGTGTGTGTGTTGGTGGTGTGTGTGTGTGGTGTGGTGGTGTGTGTGTGTGTGTGTGTGTGTGTGTTGTGTGGTGAACTAATCCACCTTTACGCACACAGTCTGAAAACACACACACACACACACACACGTGTCAGAGCTCTGCAGGAGAAAACTGATGCATGTGAGCGTCTCATCCAGCCATTAATTATCAGAACATAGAACAGCACACCTGTACACACACTGCCGATGCTGAAACACACACACACACATTTTAGGATGCCGCATGAGTTCAGGCGTCATATACAGTGTCTGTTGATCTGTAACATACCAAAACAGAGGAATTGTGGGTGAACACGGCTGTTAATGCATCATTTAAGCTCATCTGCAGCACTAATGTAATGCACTACTACACAAGAAACAAAGACATTTCATTTCTCATTAATATTCACTTCAGATTCACTCGTTTGGTTTGAAATTTGTCATTGGCCATTCAAACGTATATAGTGCACGAATATTTCAAACAGTATACTTATGAGAAATGATGCGTTCAGCTTTATGCACATGAGGAGTCACTTGTTGCATTGACGCTCAATACATTTGTGTTCATTTAGGTACAGATTCTAATTTACAAAAGCCTACTTTCATCAAATATAAAGACTTTCTCAGTCTGACTTTCATTAATTGCTGATGTAATCAAGGCTGAGTGGGCAGGGAAATAATATTAAATAATAATAGCAAAACATATTCAATTTATGTATTATATATATATATATATATATATATATATAGAATATACAATTTACATATATATATATATAATATATATATTATATATATATAATATATATATTCATAATATACAATTACAATTATTATATATATATTATATAATATATAAATTTTATTTATTTAGTTATTATTTATTTGCAGGACACAAAAGAAAATATTTTGAAGAACTCTTCAACTATTGTCTATACAAGAAAACTCCAAAGCAACATTAGATCACTGTATGGCCCAAAATAATGATAAAAATGTGTTTTTCTATTGTGAAAAAAATAGCTAAATATATATGATGATATAATTTATAGTTCTAGGTGCACTATCCCTTTAATTGTGATTTTTATCACTCTATATTTCATCATTTATACACCCTGAAAGAAGATATTTTAAACAGTATCTCATTGTTTTGGACCCCATTGACTTTCATTATATTTTTAATGTGTGTTCTGTGGAAGATGTGAAGTCATGCGTGTTTGGAATGACACAAAGTTGAGTAAATGATGTTAAAATGACATTTTGTGGTTAAACTGTGCCACTTCAATATACAGCGTGCTTTGTGCAGATGTTAGCAGTATGGCTGTGCTGTTCTGAACACACACAGATCATGCGATGTAAGTAAGAAAGGCTCTTTAAAGTGGAAGCTGATGACGGCGCGGTGGTTTCTCCAGCGGTGCTGCTGTCTGCACTCATTAGCTTCAGGTTTGATCTCTCGGTCGCTGGGAAGGAGAGATTTCTGATGTTCTCTGAGTTTGGCTGTAGTTTAACGGCGGGGTGGGTCTTGTCTACGGTGGCCTGCTACGGCCAAATCTCATGGGTGTCTGAGGGCCGCGGGTCCGAGGGGAACGGGCCCCCTGTGGGTCCGCCAGACCTGCAGACCGCGGGCCATTTAGCATGGACCGACCCGAGGAGATGGATGCTCGCAGGGGTCCTCATTCATCTGCTTCGGGCCTCCTGCTCTTTTTAGCCTCCCTGCTTCCCTCTGCACTCCTTCTTTCACGCGGCCCACATCCATCTCACTGCTGTGTTTCTCTGTCTCGCTCTTTCTCCCCAGTAAGCCTTATTGCTCAGAGGTTGCTCTTTCATTTCTCAAGAGACTGTGTTCTTGAAGTTCATTAGGAGAATTAAAACAGACTCAAATGAGTCGCTAGATGTCATCCGGTAAGAGTTTAGAGCTGTAAAACTCAGATCATTTGATGAGAAATGAATGAGTTCATGTCGAGCAAATGAATAGATTGAAATGTCTCTGTAAGTTTAATTGAGTCTTTTTCTGAGGCATCTCTCTCTGGCTGTGCTTTTGTTTGGTTTTTGCGATATGCTCCATCATGTCAAATCGCATATCGTTTAAACAGCAATTAAGATGTAGACTATATATATATTGCACACTTCATCTCTGTTTAACCTCTTTCTAATCTCAGGAGAATCATTTGAGACATTAACTCTTTCCCCGCCATTGACGAGTTTTCTCGGCTTTCTGTGTTTTCACTGTTATACACTTGGGGGCGCTGTTACACATCTTCTGAACAAGTACACAACCTCCAAACACAAAAACACACATGAACAGGACGGAGAAACTAGCGATCTCTTATGTAAACAGATGCATATTAAAAATAATGCGATCATCAGCAATAGACAGCATATAAATGAAAACTGCATTATGTTATTGAGTAATATGTTGATCCAGGAAGTGGTATGTGTCTGTGCAAGCTTTGGAGGTGTTGATGGAAGCTATTTACTGGATTTATGCTTTGATAATCGTACTGAATATTATCAAGATGTAGTTTTTGATAAAAATTTGATTTTCTCAGCTTTTTGCTCAAAATGATACATTTTTATGAAACCTACCTATATTCAAATGTTGATAAAAAAGAATGCTTTAAGCTAGAACAAAACAGATTTTTTTGTTTAAAAGTAGAGGCTTTGATCTTTATCTTGCTGTATTGCATATTCGAATATTCATACAGCAAAATATACTGTAGGCCATCAAATATTATTGAAAATCATCAAAATCGCTGGCGGTGGCTGGCAACTTTTTAAAAAAATGCTGGCGGGGAAAGAGTTAAATTTGAGAAATGTTCATATTCCTATTGAGACTTTTGAGTGCAGATTGAAATCTTGGCAAGTATGAGCTTAAAGTGAAGTATTAGCTGGATTTCCATTCAAAGTTGCGAATTTAACTTGGAATATCACTTAAAACATTCGCGAATAAGCGCCGTTTCCATCCAACGAGTCAAAGAGAACAAACTCGTCACTTCCTGATAAACTGGCACTAAATATCACTAAGAAAAGTAGGAGAAACCACTGAATATGATCATTTTCATCAATTACTCGCGCCTCTGAGCAAGCAGATGAAACACAATAAATGCGCTCATGCTTTTGGAGGCGGATGCTTGGTGTTTGGGAACGCAGTCGTGTAAGACAGTCCTGGGAGGCAATTCTACAGAAATACTTTGACGACAGACATTGCTCGGACATTTCAGAATGATCCCATTGCGCAAAGTCACATGACTTTTTTTGATGCACATGGAGGAATTTATTCGGCAAATGCATTTCCATTTCTTTGCACTAGTCGAAAACCACCTCAAGCGAGTGTAAAACGGTTTTGCAAATTCAGTTTTGCGAATTCTTCTAAATGTACAGTTTCCATCACTCGTTTCTGATGCGATACGTCAAAATGCGCATAAAAACGGTAATGGAAACATTGTTATTGTTGAGATCTCTTTTGTGAGATTCTCAGGAGAAACATTTGACAAGCAAGCCACTTAATCTTTTTTTTATCTCATTGTGTTCAAGGAGAAAGATTTGAGACATTATTGAGATCTCATTTGTGTTTTTTTTTTTTTATCCAATAAGATTATTTTGTCCGTACTTAATTTTTTGATCATTTTTACATAATTTCGATTGCAAAGTTTGGTGTCTTTGCAAATATGAGCTTAATTTGAGACACTTCATCGTCGTTAAATCTCCTTTTAATCTCTTTGTATTCTAGGAGAAACATTTGAGACAATAAAGAGATCTCATTTGTATAAGGACTTCTTTTTTTTTTATGTACATAATTACTTTTTTTATTTTTGGTTGCAAACTTTACTATCATTCCAAATATGAGCTTAATTTGAGACACTTCATCATTGTTAAATCTCATTTTAATCTCTTTGCATTCTAGTAGAAACATTTGAGACATTAAAGAGATCTCATTTGTATAAGGACTTTTCTTTTTTTTTTGCCCGTACGTAATTTGGATTTTTATCTTTGGTTGCAAACTTTGGTATCTCTGCACATACGAGCCTAGTGTGAGACGTGGTTGAGATCTCTTCTGAAAGTCCCGTGAGATTACAGGTGTTTTTACTCATGAGAAGCATCTGAGAAGCATGACGTATTAACTTCAGTTTAATCTCTTTTTGATCTCATTGTGTTCTAGGAGAAACATTTGAAACATTAAAGAGATCTCATTTTTTCCTCATGAGAAGCACGACACTTAATTTCTGTTTTATCTCTTTTTAATCTCATTGCATTTTAGGAGAAGCATTTCTCTCACACGCTTTCTCTTCTTTGTTTGTTGCACTTTTCCAATTACGTTAATGTCTTCTCGGTTTCTCGCAATCATCATTTGGTGGCCAGGCAAGCATGCGCCTGCTGTTATTAATCCTTCACGGGCGTCTTCAGGTGTGTGTCATTTATCTTTGTTAATATTTCCTCTGGATGCC
>NC_056592.1:1397110-1407110 GCF_018340385.1 Cyprinus carpio
TTGCTTCTTAATTTGCTGTAGCTTTCTTTAAATATTAAGTCTGATTTGAAGATGCTTTGTGGAGTTTTGGGTGTGATTATTAAAGCTGATCTGAGTGTTTCACGTGTGCTGAGAGGGAATGTGGAGTGTTATAGACAGTGTTCGAGTGTTTGTGGTGATGCTGTTGTTTTATAAAGATGAATCATCTGTCTGTGTGTTTTAATAAGCCAGCAAACAGTGCAGGTTTGTGGCAGTAAACACACTTTAGTGTTTTTTAATTGTGCTCTTGTGGTTTCTGCCACCGTGAGAGAGCATATGCCCCACAATGACATCTACAGACAATAGAGCCATATGAGACTGTGTGTGTGTGTGTGTGTGTGTGTGTGTGTGTGTGTGTGTGTGTGTGCATGTGTGAACTTCATTCAGATGCAGTGAGATTGTGCATGCAGTGTTTTAAATGAACAGGTTTAACACACTACCCTGATCTGTTCTTCATAACATTATTGTATCATTTGATATGAAGCTATATTTTGTATTATTATATTCAAAATAAGAAGAGCTCCTGTCTTAAATCTACTGTATGCATTAACTTTATTGTCATTGTTAAAAGCAAGTGAGAAATATTTGCAAATTTGCACATATGAATGTATTTACACGTATGAAAAGTGAATCTAATAATAAAAGCATGCCATATTTAACCCCGAATTCAAAATAAATAATTATGACATTGCACTATGAAAATCATGCCTTTTTAAATGTTTTCCTTTTAAAGAATTAATGCTTTCCTTTTCCTTTTTTAAAAATTCTCACTATTTTTGGTTATCACTATATTTGGTTATCATTACTGTACTACAATGATTTTTGTATTTAAATAAGCATAAATTAATGGTAAAAATGCTACCATGATATATAAATGCTTTACAATTCGTGTGATATTAAAATCTGTTAATATCTTGTTTTTGTGCATTTCAGCAATGAAAATTTAGTGCTTGGTTACAATTCAGAAAATAATAAAATAGTAAAGTGAGAAATTATTTTATTATTATTACTAGTAGATATTGTGCATGATGAAAATAAAGAGTATTTTAATAGACAACTTCTTCTTATTATTTTTTTTAGCTAAATTTAATTGATTCCCTTTTTTATTGTTTTTAAGGTGCAGTACGTCCGGAGCATGATCTGTGTTCTTAATTGAATATGTCAGATTTAATGCAATACGTTCACATTGAAAAATACAGATTTATGTGAGGGATTTGTGACTGTAGTGTCAAGAAAACACAAAAAAAATGACAACAACGCTAACATCAGCTACCAAAACACGAATGAAGCTGCATTTCTGTTTCTGATGCTTTTGTTGAAGGCAGCAATGAGAACAAGAGTGATTGTGGTGGGGGGGGGGGGGGGGGGGGGGGGTTCAGGTGGGTCTCCATGGCGACGGGTTGAGTGACAGGTAGCGGACGGAGCAGTGTGCAGACGGAGGTAAGACTTTGGCCGCGGCCCAAAACTCAGCGAAAGAAAGAAACAACCTCCCGCACCAGCTGTCGACAGCGTTATTGTTGGAACCTGAGTGTGAGAACCCTGTTTAAAGCTGACTGTGTGTGTGTGTGTGTGTGTGTGTGTGTGTGTGTGTGTGTGTGTGTGTGTGAACCCTGCAGAACCTCTCCGTTCTGGACTACATCTTAATGAGCATGTGCTTGATTTCCTGTGTGAGATTTGTGAAATATTAGCGAACAATCGAGTGTCATTTCCTAGTTTCCTGCAGCTATGTTCCTCCGACACAGATGAAGTCTATTTCATGATCATAAAGAATTTAAAAAGGGGGAATTACTAATTTCAGCATGATCTCGTAACTTTAATTAGTGTTTGAGACTTTTAAAGGAATAAGTCAGACAAAAATGAACATTCTGTCATCATTAACTAACCCTAAAAACCCGTATGACCTTGTTTCTTCTGTAGAACACAAAAGGAGATATTTAGCAGAATGTGAACGCTGCTCTTTTCCATATAGTGAATAAAGATGTCAAAGGAGGCATTTAAGCTGCAAAAATTACCAAAGAGCACCATAAAATCGGTCCATTTTGACTCATGCACAATATTGCAAGTCTGTTCCTCGGGGGAAAATTATTATACGGCTTCTGATGACTTACAGTAATATAGTAAAATTTAATACATTTTCCATATAATGAGAGTGGATGTAAAAGGACGCATTTGAGCTCCAAACATGCCAAAAAAGTAGCATTATCATATTCCATATTTCTCATACACTATGTTCTAATTCGGTTTCTCAGACAAAACTATCAAATGATTTAGAATACAGTAAAATATATTTTTCATAAGGATGTGAAATGAGGCACTTGAGCTACAAAAATGACACAAAAGCATCATCACAAAGCAGCTTTTTTGACTCGTGCACCATATTCCAAATCGGCTGAAGTCTCGAAATATAGTAAAATATAATATATTTCCCATATAGTGAATATGGATGTGAGTTTAGGTGTTGGAGATCCAAAAATGACAACATCAAAAAAATAGCATCATAATTATCGTTTGACTCCAGCAGAATTAAATGGACAATTATTATGATGATTTTATGGTGCTTTTTTGTCATTTTTGGAGCTCAGATGCACTGTATGGAAAAGAGCAGCATGCACATTCTGCTAAATATCTTCTTTTGTGCTCCACATCCAACAGAAAGTCATATAGTTTTGGAACATATAGTTTTTGATCGTTTTCAGCTGAACTGTCCCTTTAAGAGTGTATATATGAGTTATTGTGTGTTTCAGAGTCGTCTCGTTTCAGGGAAAATGGATGAATGGTTGTGTAAATGTGTAAATAAACGGCAGTAAGTCGTATTCTCAGCTCGATTCACCTGTCAGCCCGTCCAGGAAAGAGAAGCAGAGAGAATGTAGTAGTAAATGATCTCACGGTGGTTTTTTTTTTTTGGTTCTTTTTTTAAGCGAGTGGAAAGAAATAGCAGAAACAGCTGCGTGTGTCTGGCTGCGGCCCAGCGTTTGAGAAAAAACCTCCGTATGAAATAAACGGTCTGATTTCATTCAGTCCTGCCAAAAAACCAAGACGTGAACATATCAGAGCCATGTCCCCGTGTCCCTCCGTTTAGTGAGGAAAAAGGCCAGTGCCGTGTTTCTGAAAGGCTTCTGCGTCGTCTATAAATAGAGATTTGTTTTTTTGAGGCACAGTGATTTTAACGGCAGTCACAGACAGCTGGATTTCTTCTCTTGAGATCCTTAATGGAGAAAAATATTCACGATTTTTTCCACCGTAACACAACAACACACCTGCTGACACAGAGACGTTCACATTCACGCTTTGCTTTTCTTAAAATGTTCTCAGATTTGCAAGATATCACATATCAAGTTTGCATTCGCAAAAGTCAGAGAATATGTTTTAGAATATGTATGGATATTAAATTTTTATTTGCATTAATATATTTTTACTTGCATGAACATTATTTTTAATTAGATTTTTTTTATTGACATGATTATTCAATTTTTACTTGTATTAATATTTTTATATTTTTTACTTTTATGAATATTCAAATTTTTTTACTTGCATAAATATTGTAATACTGTTTATTTTCATTAATATTTTCAGATTTTTTACATGCATGCATTTTTTTTTACTTGACATTAATATTCTAATATTTTTATTTGCATTTGTATATCTTTTTTTTTACTTGACATGATTATTATATTTTTGACTTGCATAAATATTCAATTTTTTTTACTTGCATTAAAACTGTTAAATATTTTATAAAATTATATAAAAAATTTTTTTTTTTATTTGCATATTTGCATGAATGCTCTAATATTTTTTACTTACATATATATATATATATATATAATTTTTTTTTTTTTTTTTTTTTTTGCTTATTCTAATAACTTTGGCTAAAGATCCCAATTGTTTGTACTTGGCTAGATATATTAGATATATTCTATGCTTGTGTTTTGTTAAGCTCTCTTCTCTCTGTATTTTCAACTTAAGAGCAGGAAGGTAATGTAGTTAGATTTTCAGTTATTGCCTCATTTGTTTTTATTTCTCCTCAGAAATTTGAGAATGGTGTACTGTAACTAAAGTCTGTGAGCTTTGAAAGAGAAACCTCCGAGCAATAACATTTTCCTCTGTCTCTCATCAAATTCTTTCCACATTCTCGTCCTCAGTTTTTCCTCATCCTCATCCCTCTATCCTCTCCTCCAGCACAGCATCTGTTTCTCTCTTTACCTCCGCGGTGGCCATTTCATGCTGATGTCTTGAGCCCTGTTTGTTTGCGCTGTTTACAGAGAACTTTTGTTTGGTGCCGTCGGCTCAGATAAAGCCCGTCTCTCTCTCTCTTTCTCAGACGTTCCCAACATTCTTGTCAGGAAATATTTGGCTGGAAACAGCAGAAAGAATCAAACTGCACATCCGTGAGAGCAGATGATATGATATGACTGTTTCTGATCAGATTCACAGGATTTTGATTTGTATAATGTCAATTTTTGTTCCTGAGAAGTTTCACGGGTATATTTCTTAAAAATCTGATTCTTAATGTGTGTTCACAGGTGCGTGTTCATCTGCATTTTATAAACAGAAATCATTCAGTTTTATAAAACGCTCAGTTTTAAACTCACATTTCTTAAAGTGGATATGAATGGAGGCATTTGAGCTTCAAAAATGACAAAAAGTGCCATAAAATCAGTCCATTTGTCTCATGCGCTATAAGTCAGTTTTTTGTAGTTGTTTGTTTGTTTGTTTGTTTGCTTGTTTCTCAGACCAAATTATCATATGAAATATTTTAATAGTGAATATGGATGTGAATGGAGGTATTTAAGATCAAAGATCAAATGACATAAAAATGCATCAAATTCACAGGATTTTGTTTTAAAAACATTTTGTTAAATGACAATTTTTTCATTCCTGACAGTTTCATGGATATACTTCTTAAAAATCTGATTATTAATGTGCGTTTACAGGTGTTTATCAACATTTTATTATCATAAATCAGTCAAATGAAATTGAGTTAAACTGTTTTATACTTATATTTTTTGAATCTCAATACCACTGAAATGTTTTTTATTTTATGTTTGTCATGAAAATCAACTTCATTTAGGCCTTTTCAGTTTTTCCTGAGGTTTGTCTTCTGATTACTGCTTTTTAAAATGTTGGAACATGAATCACTTGTTGACTTAAGTTAAAAAAAATAGAACATAACCTTTAAATAATGAAAAATTCTCAATTATGATTGGATGAGTAACATTATAATGATGAGTAACACACTTCTGTGACTCACATTCTATATTAATGCAACAACACACATGCAGATAAAATGATACAAATAAAGATACTCTGTGTGTGTGTGTGTGTGTGTGTGTGTGTGTGTGTGTGTGTGTGTGTGTGTGTGTGTGTGTGTGTGTGTGTGTTAAAGCTCAGATGAGATCCAGGAGAGAATTATATGAACCAGGTCCAGCTGATTTTCCTTTTTCCATTGAGCAATGCACATATGAAATTAAGTGTGTTTCCTGTGTGTGTGTGTGTGTGTGTGTGTGCGTGTGTGTGTGTGAGCGTGTGTGTGTGTGTGTGACTGATACTCTGTTTCAAACACAACTCCGCTCCAGCTTCAGAACTGATGTGGAATGTTCTCTACACATCTCTGCCAAATCACTGTCCTTTACTGCACATTTATTTCTATGCGGAACAGAATTAGAGCTGATATCGCTCATAGAAATGTCATAATTGATTTTAAGGTGATGTTATGCCTGTTAATTGGCTGAAAACACAGTTTTTAAAACATCAGTCCATTTTGGCAGATTTATCGATGTTAAAGTGTATTTTATTACCCAGTGGGTTTGGCTTCAGCTGGAACAGATGAGTGTGTGTGTGTGTGTGTGTGTGTGTCTGTGAGTGTGTGTGTGTGTGTGTGTGTGTGTGTGTGTGCAATAGTGTGTGTGTGTGTGTGTGTGTGTGTGTCCATATACAGCACAAATGAAATGCATTTTATGTTTTGCTTTGTATTTGATCTTATTTGCTGTTTATTTGCATAACAATGAGGTTTAATTAAGCTGTTTAAACTGAAATTCTAGCTTAAATACAACTTCAAATCAACATGGCAACAAAATTGACAGAATTAACCTGAATTCATCGGTACTGATTTAAAAAATCTGTTAAGTATGGTTCATAATAATATTTAACATGGAATGTTCTTTTCAAGCTATTTTAATCGCAATGGATATTTGAATGTGTTTTACTTGCATGGATATTCCAATATTTTCACTTGCATGAATTTTTTTTACTTCACATGAATATTCTAATATTTTTTATTTGCGTGGATATTGGATTTTTGTACTTTACATGAATGTTCTGTTTTTTTACTTGCATGAATATTCTCATTTTTTCTACTTGCATGGATATACTAATATCTCTGATGCAGCTGTAAACTCGTGTTTTGTTCATAAGATCTCTTCGGTCTGTATTTTCAGCTGCAGAGCAGACAGGTAATGTAGTTAGTCTCGTTTTTGTCCTATTTTATTCGTCTGGGGCAAGGAGCTGCAGAGGAGGACACTGCCCCAGGTGTCCCAGCATGCACTGGGGAGAGCGAGGCCAAAACTGCTGACGGCCGCAGCTGTAGAGAGAGAAACGGTTCATATCAGCTAAACCCTAAACCCATGAGCACCATCTCCCCTCATGACAGGAGCTGCATCAGCTAATGAATGCTGGGAAATGACTCTCTCAGCTACTGTTTATGTAGAGCGACCTCACAGACCTCATGCTATTGCTCAGATGTTGCTCTTTTGAAGCTCAGGAGACTTAATTGAAGTATCAACTTTGCCTCAGATGTTGTACCTTTAATTTCTCAGGAGAGATGAAAACAGACACAAATGAGTCAGTAGTTGATTTGATGAGAAATGTTTGAGTTCATTTTGAGAGCTCTGACTTTTGATCACACAGTTTGAGACATTGTTGAGAGATTTTCTGGAAGTAGATACATGTGTAGACTTTATCTTAGAATCTAGATTTTTCTCTTGTTTATCATAATTTTTACTTTGTTTGTCATTATTTGACTTGTGTCAAAAATTACTTTTTATCTTATAATTATCACTTGCCATCTCATAATTTTGACTTTTTATGTCTTGGACTTTTTTTCATAGTTATGACTTTTCTCTCATCATTGTGACTTTTTCTCTCACAATTCCGACTTAAGTATCTCATAATTTGATAATTTTTTTTTATCTCATAATTATCACTTAGTATCTCATAATTTTTGTCAAAGTCATGACTTATCTCATAATTGAGAAATTTTCTCATAATTATGACTTTAATATGTCAGAATTTTCACTTTTAATCTCAATTGTATTTTTATCTCATAATTATCACTGACTATCTCATAATTTTGAATTTTTATGTCTTGGAATTTTTGTCATAGTTATGACTTTTTTCTCATCATTGTGACTTTTTCTCACACAATTCCCTCTTTAGTATTTCATAATTTGAACCTTTAATCTTGTATTTATCACTTAGTATCTCATAATTTTGACCTTTTATCTCATAATTGTGATTTACTGAAGCGTGATTTTTTTCTTATGTGATGAAAATGGGCTTCCATACAGATTCAGTCCCAGTTGTTACTCATTTCATCACTTTTGCTATTTATGATAAACAATTGAGACAAGAGATCTCGTTGGTGATTTTTCTTTACTTATTGGAGTATGTGAAGCAGCTCATGATGAGCTTGAGCTGTAACAGGAGAGAGAGAGAGAGAAAGACACAAAGAGAGAGGGAGAGAGAGAGACAGCTCTGTGTTACAGGAAGGACACATGGCCCAGAGAAGCACCAATCAAAGTGTGACGTTTGGTGTTACTCTGAATTCATTCCCCCCACGTACATCGAACCAAGAGCCAAAAGCGGCATGCTTCACCACGACCCAGCATCCCCGGCACCCGCTGGCACAGGTTCAGAAGAGCCGCTCGTGGGGGAAGGTCTATGAACGTACGCTCGTCTGCTGACACCTTTTATTCTGTCACTCGAGCTTCTGTCTGATATGACTCTTATAGTTTATAAATGAATCAAATCAAATCATTGTTATTCTTAGAAAACACTGTGACAGAAAAATCACCAATAACCTATAAAATCACCTCATAAACAGCAAAGGAATAAAATGAAGAACAAATGGGGACAGAATCTATATGTATGCAATCCCATTTCCATAATAATTTAATTATGATGAAATTATGGTAAAAAAGTCATCATTTTGTCATGGAATCATAAAGTTTGACAAAAAAGTCAAAATTATGAAATACTAAGTCGTAATTTTGAGATAAAAAAATCATAACAATGACATGTAAAGTCAAAATCATGGCATACCGTAAGTCAAAATTATGATAAAAAAAACATAATTATGACAAAAGCTCTAATATAAAAGTGAAAATTATGAGATACTAAATCATAATTATGAGATAAAAAGTCAGAATCATGACACAAATTCAAAAATATGATAAAAAGTCACAATTATGATAAAAGGTATGACAAAAAAGTTATAATTATGAAGTCAAAATCATGACATACTCTAAGTCAAAACATAATTATTATTAATTTAAAAAATCATAATTATCACAAAAGGTCTGACATAAAAAGTCAAAATAATGAGATACTAATTATAATTATGAGATAAAAATCATGACGCAAAGTCAAAATTATGATATAAAGTCACAATTATGACAAATAATTAACATAACATAAAAATAAAAAATTATGTAATAATTAAGTAATAACTATGACAAAAAGTCTTACATAAAAGTCAAAATTATGAGACACTAAATCAAAATTATGAGATAAAAAGTCAAATTTTGACAAAAAATTAAATATGGCATAGAAAATTATGATGTAAAAACAAAAAAATGCTACATTTATGAAATAAGGTGAAATTATGAGATAACAAGTGAGTTTTGACATTTGTCAAAAGTATGAGATAAAAAGTCAAAATTATGACATAACAAGGTTGTCCATCTCTCATTATTAAACTTTTAAATGTATATCAGTCATCCGCTAGTTTAAAGCCCAAATCTCTACCCATTTATCCTTTGTTTGAATGTGTTTGTGTTTCTGCTTGCATCCCATAATGCTTTGCGCATGCCGAGGCTGATGTGGGGCAGGTAGCAGATGTTAACGGCCCTTTAACCAGATCCAGAGTCTGAGAACGAACGCGTGTGTGACGCTGTGATGTCCTGAGGCTGTGGCGGCCGTGGCCCATCTGCACGGACTTACAAAACACAGATACCTCATTAAATATCTACATTCAGAAGATTATTTAGACGTTTGCATTCCTAAGGACTATATATTACAAACACGACACGTATTTTAGAAGCAACAGGCTGTTAAAAGGAGGATCTTCAAGTTGGCGAAGTTTCTTTCTCCCGTTTTTGTGCTTTTTTTTAATTCTCAAATGTTCTGTGTGTGCCGAAATCACAGAATCACCATAAGGGCTGCTTTGCATTTTTAATTTAGTAACTAACATATGAATACATTTGCATATTAATTAGTTGCAGATTAAATCATGCATACATAATTGCCTCCTTACTGTGTTTAATGTTTGTTAGAATCTGTATTTGGAGCCGTCAGAAGATTGCGATTGGACGAAACCCTCGGACGTGTTTGAGTGGCTGAAATACCAACATTTGCTGAATTTATTTGACGCTCGCAGAAGAGACAAACAGAGTTTTTGCCTAAATAACTCGCTGTCTGTGACACTTGGGTTCATGATTGTGTGAATTAAGTCTTGCAGCACTGAATGAATGTCAGAATCAAATTCAGACGGGTTCATTAGAGCAAATGAAGGTTTTGTTGAAAGAAACAGTAACAGTGTCTCTCTCTTTCAAAAACATTTCATTAAGAAACTGAGTGCTATGTTTGTCTTAGTGGCTTTAATGAAGACGTCACTCTCTAAATATGTATCTCAGTGTAATGATCACCGTCTTCAGAAATCGCCGCTGTTTTTCTTTCAGTCTGGACTAATTATTCCTTGATAATTTGT